>NC_080546.1:83748756-83856256 GCF_028640845.1 Ahaetulla prasina | reverse complement strand
GACCATTGATAGTGATATCTTGTGGGGGTGGGGTTTGATAACTCAGTGGTCTTCCTGTTCTATTCAGGGATTGAGGATTTCTCTGGCATCTGCATATTGCCGTAAATGGTATGTGTAACTCACTTGATCAGAAATGGCCATTGAGATAAAGTAACATTTTGTTGTTCTTGTTAGTTGCGAAGTTGTGTCTGACCCATCGCAACCACACAGACAACATTCCTCCAGGCCTTTCTGTCCTCTACCATCCTCTGGAGTCCATTTAATCTCATGCCTACTGCTTCAGTGATTCCATCCAGCCACCTCCTTCTCTGTCGTCCCGTTCTTCTTTTGCCCTCAATCTTTCCCAGCATTAGGCTCTTCTCCAGTGAGTCCTTCTTTCTCATTAGGTGGCCAAAGTATTTGAGTTTCCTCTTCAGAATCTGACCTTCTAAAGAGCAGTCAGGGTTGATCTATTAGAGTAATATAAACCCATCTATGGATGACACAACTCCTCTGCCTTCTATCTCTACAACCTCTCTACATCCTGCTTTGAGGATAGAGTAATAACCAGCTTCATCTCAATTCTGGTTTTCTTTCTTGAGAAAGTAAGGCACTTTCTCTCGTCATATTAAAGTTCAGAATCATCTGTAGATGTCAATTTGAATCCAAAGAAAAACTGGTCTCTTAAATTAATGTAGGTATTCTCAGAGTAACCTCAGATCTCTACACCAGCCTGTGTAGCTTATGGAGACATCACCAAGTCTCCAAAATGGAAATCTCTGGTTTAAACATTACATTCCACAAATGTTTTGCTCATTGTTTCACTGGCATGTATATGCTGGCCACGGAAATGCAAGTTTTGAAGTAGCTTTCAGCTGTACCCAAGTACTGCAAGCAACCTTCAAGTGATTCTTGGAACTTACAATTAAAACTTAATACTTAATAAACTTAATAACGTAATAAACTTAATCTTGCGTAGCTTCTTCTCCAGAAAGATTACACTGCTAACCAGAGCACATAAAACATTTGCTAGACCAATTCTTGAATACAGCTCGCCTGTCTGTAACCCACACCTCATTTCGGACATTAATACAATTGAGCGTGTCCAGAAATATTTCACAAGAAGAGTTCTCCACTCCTCTGATCACCACAAAATACCTTATGACACCAGACTTGAAATCCTGGGTTTAGAAAATTTAGAACTCCGCCGCCTTCGACATGACCTGAGTGTAACTCATAGAATCATCTGTTACAACGTCCTTCCTGTTGAAGACTACTTCAGCTTCAATCGCAACAATACACAAGCACACAATAGATTTAAGCTTAATGTGAACCGCTCCAATCTTGATTGCAGAAAATATGAGTTCAGTAACAGAGTTGTTAATGCCTGGAATGTACTACATGACTCTGTGGTTTCATCCCAAAATCCCCAAAGCTTTAATCAAAAACTATCTACTATTGACCTCACCCCATTCCTAAGAGGTCTGTAAGGGGCGTGCATAAGTGCACCAACGTGCCTATCATTCCTGTCCTAATGTTCCCTTTGATTGTATCCAATTCATATAGTTATTTCATGCATATGCTTATATATATGCTTATATATTGTATAGTTATTTCTTGCTTATGCTTATATATACTGTTGTGGCAAATAAATAAATAAATAAAAACAATGTGAGCTCTGCATCTCTGCGTTAAATCTAAGATTTAAGCAGGAATCAGGCTGGGTTATTCACCTTTGCAGTGTTTTATCCCTTGACATGCGCCTCCTTTGAACTTTCTCGTCTGCATTAGCACATTTTAATGAGGATACCTATAACAGAAAGATGTTAAGAAAAACCTTTCCCCCCAAAGTTCTCACTCCTCAACTTAAATGTCTTTTAATCAGATTACCACAAGGAAGAAATTTCAAAGCTCTCCTTGAGATGCAAACACAAGTATTTGGGGATCTTGGTTTTGTTTTACAATGCCAAATTTAGGTATTTGGGTGACACGGAATATTGGTGATGCCTGCTGATTGCCAGCAAATCATACTTTATGTTGAGAACTGCAGGTAGACTTCAACTTACGACCCCAAATGGAGACTGGTCATCTCAGGGTCATTCAGTTCTTTTCCAAACAGAGGATATGTCTTCCCTCATCACTTTAGATCATTCGTGTTTGGGCAAAGCTGGTTCCCTGACTCATAGCCACTCAGGACAAGTGCCAATGAGTTCATGTGAATCATAACAGCATCATTTACAACACAAATTTACAAACAACATTTACAACACAATTGATGATCAATATATCAATATAAATCATAAGGATTGTTGCTGGCAATCCTTATGATTTATATTGATATATTGATCATCAATTGTGTTGTAAATGTTGTACCTTGATGTATCTTTTCTTTTATGTACACTGAGAGCATATGCACCAAGACAAATTCCTTGTGTGTCCAATCACACTTGGCCAATAAAATTCTATTCTATTCTATTCTATTCTATTCTATCACACTGCTGAACAAAACTCCGCACTGGCAATAGGAAGGGCATCTGGCCATTAAACACTCTGCTAGCTCTATTCAGGTGCACAAGCGCCACCCCACAGGGGGTTATGGAGTCGTTAAAAAAAGATGGCAACAGCATCATACTAATCATACAGATTCTGTTATGTGCCTCACTCGTATGTGGAGGTCATTAAGGCATGTCCTTGGGGCAAGGTAAAAATGAGTAAAAACTCAACCTAAAATAGGTATGACAATAAATAATGTCATCTGAAGCTCCTAGCCAAAGGTGGTCAACAGAGGAATCTTGGGTAGGATGGTAACTTACGGGGAAGGGATTATACCTTTTCCTTCTAACCACGATCTGCCTAAACAATTTCCCTTCAATCTGCTGTCGGTTTCATAAAAGAAACTTTTGCCAACAGCAAAACGTGTGCCTGCTAAATGAGACCGCCATTATGCAAAGCTGTTTACAAAATAAAAGGGCATATCAAGAAGCAACGGACGGATCCAGCCTAGAACTAGGGAGAAATTTCCCGACAGTGAGAACAATTAATCAGTGGAATGGCTTGCTTCTGGAAGTGGTAGTTGCTCTATCACTGGAGGCTTTTAAGAACACATTGGGCACCCATTGGTCCAGAATGGTATAGGGTCTCCTGCTCAAGCAGGGGATAGGCTGGAGGACTTCCAAAGTCCCTTCCAACTCTGTTATTCTGTATCAGTTTGAAATTTAAAGCTTTACACAGATTTTCATACATAAAGCAACTCTAATACAAACGGTGCCATTTCCCCCCCAGAAAAGGCACTTGAAATCAAGGCTGTTCTGACTGCCATAACTAAATATTTTTGTTGCTCTTCTTTCTTTAATAGACCATGGTGTGTAGATAGATAGATAGATAGATAGATAGATAGATAGATAGATAGATAGATAGATAGATAGATAGACAGACAGACAGAAAGACAGATATAGATAGATAGATAGATAGATAGATAGATAGATAGATAGATAGATAGATAGATAGATAGACAGACAGACAGACAGACAGACAGACAGACAGACAGACAGACAGATAGACATAGAGATAGATATAGATATAGAGATAGATAGATAGATAGATAGATAGATAGATAGATAGATAGAGATAGACAGAGATAGATATATCTGTTTTCTGAGGTTTTTGTAGGTGTTTGTATGTAGGTCTTTGGTTATTCGGGTTTTCTCCCGCGTAAAATTGGAAGTGTCTTGGTGACGTTTCGACGAAGTCTCATTCGTCATCTTCAGGCTTCAGCTTCGTGCTTCTTGCTCCCAGAAGCACGAAGCTGAAGCCTGAAGATGACGAATGAGACTTTGTCGAAACGTCGCCAAGACACTTCCAATTTTATGCGGGAGAAAACCCGAATAACCAAAGACCTACATAGATATATCTATATCTACATCTACATCTATATCATCTATATCTATCTATCTATCTATCTATCTATCTATCTATCTATCTATCTATCTATCTATCTATCGGGTGGGATTCACTTACTTTCCCTACCGGTTTGTAAATGTGAGCGTGTGCATGCAGCCAGCCTTCCGTGCATGTCCTTTGCTGGGGCATGTGCCTTCTGCACTTGCACCTTGCCTCAAAAATGTACCTAAATAGGATGGCATAGAGTTGGGGGGAGGGGGCAGGCCAACCTGTGATTTCTGCTACCAGTTCGGGCAAACCGGTTCAAACTGGCTGAATACCACGCATGTATGTATGTATGTACGTATGTATGTATGTATGTATGGGTATATGTATCTAGATATCTAGAAAAAGATGGAGGGAGGGAGGGAGAGGGAGAGGGAGAGAGACAGAGGCTCTTTTGAGCATTTTCCCTATCCTTGATAAATTCTACCCAAATATTCTTTAGCAGTTTAAAAATAAAAACATAACCCGACACCACGATGGCGGGGTTGATTAAAAATCATTCTGTGTCTCCGCAAAATTCCTGAGAATGAAACAGCTCAACAGCTAGCTATAATTCACTGAATTCCATTTCTTTCTTTTCACTGCAAAATTGTTATTTCAATAGGAAAGGTTTAGTTTTTCTGTATGCGCGGGGAGTTTTTGAAACAACCCAAATTATGCTATTTGTTTTCCCCAGTGTCAAAGAATATCTTGCACAATCTTCTCCCTCTCTCTCTATTGAACCGCAGAGGTTATATACAGCTGGATGCCTCTACGAAAGCTCATTTACCACCCAGCATTGTATGCGACCAAGAACGCACAACATTTGCAAACAACCGATTTCGCCACTGCAAAAACGGGAAAATGACGTTCCTATCAGTTCAATGGAAGCTACAAAAGCCCAACTCAACATTCCTTGCAAATGACTGCACATTGCACTTTGTAGCGATTGTTGGAAGATTGACAGTTCTAGGAACTGTCAAGGAAAATGCCCCATGCCGTGCAAAGCAAACTGAATTGACCATGATGTATTCCCTTTTCCCTTTTAATTGATGCCATTTTATTTATTGATTTGTTTGTTGCTCAGACCTGCATGGTGCTGAGAATTAATTCTCTATTTATTTATTTTTTTGAATTTATATCCCGCCCTTCTTCGAAGACTCAGGGCGGCTTACACAGTGTTAAGCAATAGTCTTCATCCATTTGTATATTATATACAAAGTCAACTTTTATTGCCCCCAACAATCTGGGTCCTCATTTTACCTACCTTATAAAGTAGGCTGAGTCAACCTTGGGCCTGGTGGGGCTTGAACCTGCAGTAATTGCAAGCAGCTGCTGTTAATAACAGACTGTCTTACCAGTCTGAGCCACACAGGCCCTAATTTTAATTTAATGTTTAATTTAATTTAATTTTAACAGATTAACAGAGTTGGAAGGAACCTAACATCTACTCCAACCCCCTGCTCAAGCAGAAGACCCTATTCCGTTTCTGACAAATGGCAGTCCAATCTTTTCTTGAAAGCCTCAAGTGATGAAACTCCCACAACTTCCGAAGGCAACTTCTGTTCCATCGGTTGATTTGTTCTCACTGTCAGAAAGTTCCTCCTCATTTCTAGGTTGAATTTCTCCTTGTTCAGTTTCCATCCATTATTCCTTGTCTGGCCTTCAGATGCTTTGGAAAACAGCTTGACCCCCTCTTCTCTGCCATTTTGGAATGCTTACTCAGATCACGGCAAACATCTGCCAAGTTTACAATTTATTTGTGTCCTGCTTTTATTATTATTATTTTTTTACAAACAAATTGTAATTAAGAGAGCTGGCTTGCATCTGCGGCACTGGACCCTGGATTGGAAACTGGAAGACCAGGAGTTCTAATCCAGCCTTAAGCACAGAGGTTAGCTAAATAATTTTCTCTTCGTTCTACAAAAACGATAGTGACAAACCACTTCCAAAAAATCGCTGCCAAGAAAATGGCAGGGATTTGCCATATCGTCACCAGTAATGAGGATGGATTTGAAGACCAGCACCAAAAATTTCTCAAAGAAGGAGTTAATGGCAAACCGCGTCTGATTTGGTGGAATATGAATATGTATGTATGAATATGTATGTATGTATGTATGTATGTATGTGTGGTGAAATCAATTTTTTTTACTACTGGTTCTGTGGGCGTGGCTTAGTGGGTGTGGTGTGGCTTGGTGGACGTGGCAGGGGAAGGATACCGCAAATTCTCCATTCCCTCCCCACTCCTGGGGGAAGGATACTGCAAAATCTCCATTCCCACCCCATTCCAGGGGAAGGATACTGCAAAGTCCCCACTCCCTCCACACTCCTGGAAGGATATTGCAAAATCTCCATTCCCACCCCACTCTGGGGCCAGCCAGAGGCGGTATTTGCCGGTTCTCTGAACTAAAAATTTCCGCTACCAGTTCTCCAAACTGCTCAAAATTTCTGCTACCAGTTCTCCAGAACCTGTCAGAACCTGCGTTATTTTGAGGGGACAGCACATTTATACTGTTATACAAGCTGTATGCTCACTGCTTTACATTGGAGCCAAGTGTTATTTCTTCAGTGTTGTCACACGAAAAGATATATAATTAAATATTTATTTTTTATTTTATTTTATTTATTCTTTATTTATTTATTTTGTCACACAGTATATATAAGCATAAGCATGAAATAACTATACAATATATAAGCATATATATAAGTAAGGTAAAGTAAAGGTAAAAGTTCCCCTCGCACATACGTGCTAGTCGTTGCCGACTCTAGGGGGCGGTCCTCATCTCCTTTTCAAAGCCGAAGAGCCAGCGCTGTTCGAAGACGTCTCCGTGGTCATGTGGCCGGCATGACTCAACGCCAAAGGCGCATGAAATGCTGTTACCTTCCCACCAAAGGTGGTCCCTATTTTTTCTACTTGCATTTTTTACGTGCTTTCGAAACTGCTAGGTTGGCAGAAGCTGGGACAAGTAATGGGAGCTCACCCGGTTACATGGCAGCACTAGGGATTCGAACCGCCGAGCAGCCGACCTTTTGATCAACAAGCTCAACGTCCTAGCCCCTGAGCCACCACGTCCCTTTTTATATATAAGTATGAGTATGTAATAACTATATTAATTGGATATAACGAAAGGAAACAATAGACAGGAACGGTAGGCACGCTTGTGCTCTTATGCACGCCCCTTACAGACCTCTTAGGAATGGGGTGAGGTCAATAATAGACAGTTTTTGGTTGAAGCTTTGGGGATTTGGGGAAGAGACTACATGTTCAAAATGTCCCAAAATGTTAATAATGTAAATAATGTAAATAATGTAAATAATAATTTACAGAATGTGAGGGGGAGTACTCACTTCTGTGACATAGTGTATATGTGTGTGTGTGTGTGTGTGTGTGTGTGTGTGTGTACATACAATACACACACACACACATGAGACAGAGTGGGGGGGTGGCTCAGTGGTTAGAATGCAGTACTGCAGGCTAACTCATTGCTCACTCCACGAGTTCAATCCTGACCGGCTGAAGGTTGACTCAGCCTTCCATCCTTGCAAGGTCGATCAAATGAGGACCCAGATTGTTGGGGGGGAAAATGACTCTGTAAAATTGTTTAGAGAAGGGCTGTAAAGCACCATGAAGTGGTACGTAAGTCTAAGTGCTAAGTGCCATATATGTCTAACCAAAGGAAAAATGCGTTTTTCCAAGTTGTGGTTTGTTTTTTTATTATTATCATATTCTCCTTTCAGGCTAAGGCTAGCCAGTTTCACAATGATAAATGCATGTTGTCATAATCCCTCATTCTCCCTGCATCCTGGTGCCCTCACAGCACCGGCTCTTGTAGAACAGGACTGCAATCACAAAGTTCAAAATTAATAGCTGTGAAATCTCGAGCATTCATAAGCATGTGTTTTTTATCGCTTCTGTGCAGCGTAGACTGGATGCCCTTGTTATTTATTATTTGTGACAGTCAACTCTTCCCACATCGTTTGCGCTGGGTGGTAAAAGCATTGTTCACATGTAGCCAGGAGGAGGTAGATTCTTTACTTTAATGAGACCGGAACTTCTTTCTTTAGCAGATGTGTGGATTCCAACTCAAGAGCCCCAAACATGTCATGAATTCTCTGAAGTGAAGACAACAGTCCTAGAGCAGCGGTCACCTACTGGTGGTCCGTGGACCACTGGTGGTCCCCGAGAAAATTTTAGTGGTCCCCAGAAAAATTATTTGCATTTTTTATATTGCATTAGATCCAGGGGTCCTCAAACTACGACCCCTGGGCCAGATATGTGCAATGAACATTTGTGTTGTTACAGAGAGTCTCCCCATTCGGGGTCTTTTTGTGTGGATCGGAGGGTGGCAGAAATTGTGACTTGGGGTCTGCTTCAGCCTCCTGGTGTGGGGCTTTGGGCTGGAGAGAAGTGCTGCTGGTGGCGAAGAGCCGGAGGTCCTTGTTCCAGTGGGATTGCACCATGGCCTGGAACTGACTGACCATCTCAGCCCGCTAAGCCTCCAGGCGCTGTGACCTGGCCTTGCACTCCCACAGGTCTTCCCTCTGCTTGGAAAGCCTATGCTCGTAGTCCTCAATGAGGTGCTTCTTCTGAGCCTCCTTCTCCGTCAGATCCAATTTGAACTGAGCTCTTTTGCCAATTCTTGTGGTGGCTGCTTAGCTCCAACAACTGCTTCCCTATTGGGGCTCTAAGAAGCCCAGGTGGGGAGGCGAGGAGTAGCTGGGAGGGGAGGGGCGAGTAGAGGCTGGTGAGGTGCCCCTCGACGTGAGTGACATCAAGTTGGCCACGCCCACCCAATCACATGACCACCTAGCCACACCCACCCAGCTGGACATTAGGCAAATCATATTAGTGGTCCGTGGGATTTAAAATTATGAATTTAGAGGTCCCTGAGATCCAAAAGGTTGGAGACCCCTGTTCTAATCTAACTCCTTGCTGATGGTACCTGCTGATGCTATCTAGTTTGGGTTAATGAAACCATATGTGAGTGCAAAAATCTAGATGACCACTAGATGGCAGCAAGATGCATTGTTTTCTATAGCTCTTTCCTGTCCTCTAGTGCAGGGGTCTCCAACCTTGGCCACTTTAAGACTTGTGGACTTCAATTCCCAGAATTCCTCAGCCAGCAAAGCTGGCTGAGGAACTCTGGGAGTTGAAGTCCACAAGTCTTAAAGTGGCCAAGGTTGGAGACCTCTGATCTAGTGGTTACTCCGATTTCTGCAGCTCAGATAGAGTAGTTTCTAACTCAATCTCTACTGGTGGATTTGTAATAACTTGTGAAGTATTGCCTACAAATTTCTAATGTTGATTCCTTCCCCATTTCATCGACAGAGAGCCCTCCATTTAGGTTGTGACTAAAATTACCAGCATCCCCAACCAGCATGATTAAGGCTTGCATTTGCTGGCAATTTTGTGATCTTTAATGGCAAAACTTGGAAAAGTGGTTCAAGCCATCATCCTCTTCTTTAAATGACCCCATAATTCCTTGTGGGGCGGCCAGATGCCCTTCCTGTCGCCAATGCGGAGGTTTTTTCCCCAACAGATATAGTCTCACTGTGCCCAGAGAGAGAAATATCTGCCTCCACCTAGGATCGAACTCACAGCCTCCTGATTGTGAGGCGAGAGCTCTAGGAAAAGTGGTTCAAATTACTGGAAAATCTCTAGACTGATCATGCAACCAAGATGGAACTCTAAAGAGGTACTGCTCTCCTATTGCGCTTCTTCTCCGTTAATTTCTGTCTGTCACAGTCCTTTCTTGTTGAAAACCCCAATTGCAATACGTAGTTGGTTTAACCAGATCCTTTGGGAAATGATTCTAATTAGAGGAACAACGTCAATTGTAGTCCCCAAACAACACTGGTGGCTGACTTTACTACTGGAAATACTGTATACAAAACCTTCCTTTCTGAAAAGTCTTTTAAGAGCTTGCTTTACAATCCACAAATGCAGAGGAGAATTTATGTCTCTCCCTCAAAGGCCTTGCTATCTAATTTAAAAGAACACACACAGTAATAAACCGTAGTAAAAAAACCCAAAAAAACCAAGAGAAAACAATAAAAAGGGAATAACTGTTATTTATACACATATCGTTCCTAAGAGCATTGGTGTAAACAGTTTGTTGGTTATGTTTACTTTTAATTATTGGTTACCAATTATTTATCACTGAGAAGTGAGATCCTCTGAAGTTTCCCCTTAAAATTGTAATTACCTATTAGCATTTTGTTTTCCATAGCTTTGATGTCTCCAGGCCAGAGCTGTAAACATCCATAAACACATCAACACAGAAATAGGGTGTATATTTGACATGGGCCTTTTACTCATGGAGAGGAGAGGAGAGGAGAGGAGAGGAGAGGAGAGGAGAGGAGAGGAGAGGAGAGGAGAGAAGAGAAGAGAAGAGAAGAGAAGAGAAGAGAAGAGAAGAGAAGAGAAGAGAATATGGAAGGGAAGCAAAGAGGGAAGGGAAGGGAAGGGATGGGAAGAGAAGAGAAGAGAATATGGAAGGGAAGCAAAGAGGGAAGGGAAGGGAAGGGAAGGGAAAAGAAGGGAAGAGTACCTTTGTTGTCATTTTTTCCATGAACACACTAGACACATTAAAAAATGAAATTCTGATGCCCGCTATCAAAAGAAAATAAGCTGTAATATTGAAAAGTCTACCCGAGCTAACGGAATGCTTTAACCAAGTTTCCATTGCAATGAGGACACAGCAGTTTTTCGCCCGCTGGTTTGCTATTAACTCTAGCTTCATGTAAACCATTTTAGGCTCTAAGCAAACAAACATTAGCAAACAAAATAGAGGATAGTGACACTCTATATGGATTGGCCGTTAGCCTAGTGGTTGACCCGCAAATGGTTTCCTTGTAATCATTTGTCTGAAGTGGTGTAGGGTTCCTGGTCTGAGCAGGGGGTTGAACTAGAAGACCTCCAAGATCCCTTCCCACTCTATTGTTCTGTTCTGTTCTGTTCTGTTCTGTTCTGTTCTGTTCTAGTCTAGTCTAGTCTAGTCTAGTCTAGTCCATTCTATTCCATTCTATTCCATTCCATTCCATTCTTTCTATTGTTCTGTTCTGTTCTGTTCTGTTCTGTTCTGTTCTATTCTATTCTATTCTATTCTATTCTATTCTATTCTATTCTATTCTATTCTATTCTATTCTATTCTATTCTATTCTATTCCATTCCATTCCATTCCATTCCATTCCATTCCATTCCATTCCATTCCATTCTTTCTATTATTCTATTCTATTCCTCTTTTGATCAAAATGTCTCCACCTCAAAAGACATTCAGCGCTGGCGACAGACATCCCTGCTTCACAGGCTCGTGTTCTCCGCTGCCTCCGCCATCCAAAACATTATCAAGAAACATTTTAGAGATTGCATCCCATCTCACACCCTCTGTGCAACCCACTGGGCACTTCTGCTGGGGATACCTTTCAACCAAAGCAGTCCGAAGCAACAGAGACTGTCCAAAACAGCTTCCTCCAAAGTTCCTCCATTGCTAAATATCACCAAATCCTACACAGACACTCTTAGTGTCCATCCACATTGTCTAATTAGTATAGAGAGAACATTGCATCTGCTTTATCAATCCCACTACCATGTAGAGCAGTAGTAGTCAACCTGGTCCATACCGCCCACGAGTGGGCGGTAGGGGTTTTGTCCGATACTGTAGCACTTTCCTTTTTTTTAATTTAATTGAGTTTTTAAAAAAATTTCATAGCATTATTTAAAAACATTTTCATTAGGTTTTCATAAAATTCCCCGTGACTATTTAAATTTCTGAAAATGTACTATTTGTATTGCCCGCGCATAAGTTTAGTTCACGTTACGTAAGTGAAACTAAATGGCGCTATAGTGCGACCGCAAACAAAAAGAGCCTCATCCCAGAATAGCTTGCACATCTCCCCCTACACCACCCAGCTGTAACAAACAAGCAGAGCTCGTATCCAGCGCCCTCCCAAACACAATCCACGATGCGCTAGAGGCATGCGTGGATGATGATACATGGCGCATTACTGTGGAACCGGTGGGCGGTTAGAAAATTTTACTACTAACAGAGATACAAAAGTGGGCAGTAGATATAAAAAGATTGACTACCCCTGATGTAGAGCTTTCAATAACAGGATATTTGTGCAAACCAGATGCTGGTTAAAGAGAAGGACATTTGTAGATCAAAAAAAAAATACTACCAAGAAGTTAATACCAAAAAAGACAACATTTCATTAACTGTATCTTTGCCTCTATGTCCTAGAATGGAATACAAAGCTATTTTTCAACCTTTGTAGTCTCTAACACAGTGGCTCAGAGGATAAGACGCTGAGATTGTCAATCGAAAGGTTGGCAGTTTAGCAGTTTGAATCCTTAGTGCCGCGTAACGGGGTGAGCTCCCATTACTTGTCCCAGCTTCTGCCAACCTAGTAATTCGAAAGCATGTACAAAATGCAAGTAGAAAAATAGTGGTCACTTTTGGTGGGAAGTTAACAGCGTTTCATGCACCTTTGGCATTTAGTCATGCCGGCCACATGACCACAGAGACGTCTTTGAACAGTGCTGGCTCTTCGGCTTTGAAACAAAGATGAGCACTGCCCCCTAGAGTCAGGAACGACTAGCACATATGTGCAAAGGGAACCTTTACCTTTAGTCTCGAACTGTTCTATTTTTAAGCCTGACACTCATCACTGTTTCTCTTCTGCATCTTCACCTATAGCACAACATTTTGATAAACCAATAACCTAGATTTATCAAAACTTGATTTAACAGGCTTCAGATACAACGGTCAAATTATCCATCCAGAAATGACCAGAATGATTGACCATGCCCACTGCATCAACATGGTTTGGATGCTTATCATAAATTTAATTACCACAATTATGTTATTATGCAAAAAAATATACATTTGCAGAAATTTACACCATTTTTAATTAGGGAAATGGCTTTGATGATTCCAAAAACATAAATTTGAATTTAACGGACATTCCACTTAAACAAAGCACTTGCCTGAATGTCCATCAAATCAAGGCCTTACAGTAAATATAATAACTTTTATACTGTAATGCTTTTAAATTGATTAAAAAGTTTTTTAAAAAAAGGACCAGAACTTTTACCCAAGAGAAATGAAATTAGGTATTTCACCTAGGCATTTCATCACTGACATTGTTTCATATATGGGAAATGGAGAAAGATAACGTGACAACAATGGTAAAAAATTAGGGCTGCCATTTTGAAAGCAAACATTCTTTCTAATCCTACTTCATCCAGTCTTTTAAATGATTAGAACCAGGGGTGGTGTTCCGTCGGTTCAAACCGGTTCAGGCGAACTGGTAATAGCAACTTGTAGGGTGGCCCGCCCACCCTCCCCACCCCAGAGAAATAAATAAATAATTGAGCCAGAAAAATTGCCAATGGCTTCTTTCTCAGTAAAGACAGGTAGAGAAAGAGGCAGAGGTGAGAAGACAAATGGAGGCAAGGAATCCAGAATATTACATTAAAAAAAAAAATGCTTGGAAGATATCCTAGCTTTAGGTCTCGGAACTCTGCCAGTGTTGTGACCTAGGCCCAAGTAGTTATTATCAGACACAATCAGTCCTAAACAAACATATTTTATTAAAACAGCTGAGAATTACTTCATTCTCAGCTTAGTCCAAATTAAGTCCAAAACAAATCCTTCAGAAAAAGTCCTTCGGCCTTATCACAAACCTTTGTCTTCTTTGGCACCCAGCCAAAGGCTTTTCTTGGCAAAGCCCCACAAAGTTCAGACACAAGAGACACCAGCTAGAAACAAATGTAGCAACGTTGCTTTCCCACAAAGAGCCCAAGAGCCATTGCTGCTCTTTTAAGCCTTATGGGAGGAGCCAATCATCTCCTGGCCTTACTCCCAAGTCATCCTTTTTGCTTTAGCTGCTCTTGCCTTCTGGCAGCTCTTTGCATGCGTGCACTAGGAACAGGCTCCTCCTGTTCCTCTGCCTCTCTGCTGTCTGCCTCTGGAGGCTCCGGTGCCCGTGCATTGCTCCCAGATGGCCCTGGCCCCATCTCTGCTTTCAATGCAGAGCCCTCGTCCAGACCTTCCCCAAAATCCAGGACTGGCCCATGGTCCTCCCCAGCCTCATCACTGTCCAACATTGCTGTTAGCTCCACGGGCTGCTGGTGGACCACAACAGCCAGCCCTATGGAATGGAGATAAATAATCTACCTATTATGACAGCTGAAATTCTAGACCACAACCTTTGAGAATTAAATTTGCTCCTATTTTGGGGTGATTATTTTTTTTTGAGAATGCAATAGTTTGATAGATTGGTGTGAAACAAGGACAGAGCTCTGGCTTATTTTACTGTATGTCCTATAAATAAAACTTCAGCAAAGCAAAGAACGTTAAAATCATCCTCAGCAAGCATGCACACTGAAAATAATCATCTCCCACACGAATTACACAAATATAAGTAAGCATAGAACTCAAAATATTTACTAAAAACGCACTGACTTAGTTTACCAAATTTTATTTCGGTGGATATTCCAAATGTAATCAGAGAAGCTGACATATTTCGGAAGGACCAACTCAGATTCCCGGCCACAGTCTTAACCACTGTTATAAGGAAGCTGCATGTAGGTTAACGAAACTGCAGTGTCTGTTCTGGCAATGTTTGGTTATGAAAATAGTGCCGTATGGTCATATTTATTGAAATTGTTCCCCTGGCGTAACGACATGGCCAATTATGGGTTGAATTCAAGGTTTGAAATAAAAGGGATTGGTGAGAAACCATATCTTCCTTCTAGAACTGTGATGGCAAACCTATGGCAAAGGTTCCTGAAGTGGCACAGGGAGCGATGGCATGTGCGGCGTTGCCCGTTCCTCTTTCGGGTTTCTGGCACGCATGCGCACGCGATGATCAGCTGGCCTTTTTGCATGTGGCAGCACCAGAAACTGGAAGAGATGGTCTTCCATTTTCCTGCATAAGAAGGTTTCAGAGGCTGAAAAAAGCATCAGAAACTAAGCTTCAGAAAAGAAACTCCCAAACAGAGCTTCAGGGGAAAAAAAAAGCCTCCAAACAGAGCTTCAGGAAAGAAGCCTCCAAACAGAGCTTCAGAGGCTTTTTTTTCTGAAGCTGTTTTGGAGGCTTTCAGAGGCAGAAAAAAGTTTTTTCCGAAACCAAGTTTTAGAAGTTTCAGAGGCAGGAAAAAAAAGAAAAAGCAAGGCACAGAGCTCACAACCAAGGAACCTGTTGCTAAAATTCACCTCTGGGAACAGCTGATTGGGGGTATTCCAGGAGGCCGATCCACCTGCCAATCAGCTTTTTTCTTATTTTCCTCCCCAAAAACTAAGGCGCATCTTATACTCCGGTGCGTCTTATACTCCGAAAAATACGGTAACTTACAAAACAGTACATGTAGATCATCAGCACATTTATTATTAAGACAGAGACACAGCGGACATGTCTGTTGAGATCAAATTTCCCAGGGCAATGCACTTTTAAGTCCAATTAACTGTGGGCTGAAGGAACAAGACTCAACTGCATCGCTAAACCTAAATCTTGGTAAGATCGCCTACCAGGGGTCTCGGTGTCATGATATTTATTTCGTTCCAGGCAATTGGATTAGAAGCAACTGCAGTTAATACCAAAATTAACTAAAACCCAGCTGTGTTGCAGGTCCCATTTTCCTCAAAGAATATTCGAGAGAAAAAAATTCAGAATTGGAAAGCAAAGATGATTACAAGGGAGATGATCCTACAGGGTCGCTGTTTTCCATTTAGCCGGAATCAAATGAAGTTTGCGAACGGCTGCAAGAAGCACGTTTGGTATCATTCGTTTGTCACTGTAAAAGTGCTACTCCAAAATATACAGTCCCTTGTGAAAAGTCGCTCAAGTCTGAGGATTTATTTCAGAAATCCCAAAATCCCTCTTAGAGGAGAGGCACGGTTGTTGTTGTTGTTGTTGTTGTTGTTGCATCAATGGGAGATCATAAAGTCTCATAAAACACAAAGCTTTTTAAAACTAGTTGATTAAAAAAGGAAATTTACAGCTTATCCAGGGGTGGACTGCTGGAGGTTCGCAGGGGTTCGGGAGAACCTTTAGCTATGATACTGTGCAGTTCGGAGAACCCCTAAATCCCACCCCTGGCTGGCCCCGCTCATCGCACCCGTCTCCTCCTAGGAGTCCTCACACGGCCTGTTTTGGATTCAGGTAAGTGCAGGGCGCATGCGGAAGCTTGGGGAGGGCAAAAAACAGGCCTACCTGTTGTGACCCAGGCCCAAGTAGGTAGTAATAAACTTAGTCCGTGGAAAAACAAACTTTATTTGAACAGCTGGGAATTACTTCATTCCCAGCGTCGTTCAACTCAAAGTAAAACAAATGCCTCCCAACACAAATTCCTCAGTTATCTCACAAACCTTAGTCCAATTAGGCAAACTTCCAAAGGCCCTTCCTGGCAAATGTCCAGAAGCCACAAAAACAAAGACATAGACGAAGCAGAAGATGAAGCAGAAGACGAAGCAGAAGACACAGGTACCAATGTTATTTTCCAGCAAAGCTCAAACGCCAGAGCTGGTCTGTTTTAAGTCTTATGGGAGGGGCCAATCATCTCTTGGCCCTACTCCTGAGTTATCCTCTCTGCTTGAGCTGCTCTTGCCTTCTGGCAGCTCTTCTCATGCGTGCATTAGGAACAGGCTCCTCCTGTTCCTCTGCCTCACTACTATCAATCTCTGGAGGCTCTGGAGTCTGCACCTCACTTCCCCATGGCCCTCGCCTCACCTCAGCCTCATCGCTGTCTGACTCCGTTGCCAGCTCCGTAGGCTGTTGATGGACCACAACGCTACTGGAAGTTCAGGAAGGCTGGAAATGGGCCCGTTTCTGGCCTCCAGAGGGCCTCCAGAGCATGGGGATGCTGTTTTCTCCCTCCCAGAGGCTTGAGGAGAGCCTCCGGAGCAAAATCACCCCCTCCTGTGGTGCAGGACGCTGACTAGGCCACGTCCACCATGGCCACGCCCACCAAGCAACTGGACAGAGAACCCCTTGCTAAAATTTTTGAAGCCCATCCCTGAACCTATCCCCTTATATTTGCTAGCATTATTCACCAAGAAGATTACTGTTGAGTTGTAGGAGATCCGCTGCTTTATATAGTAGGCGCAAGACAAGTAAAAACAATGCCCTAAATTTAGTACACAGTGTTCCTATAAAATACCTTGAGAAGCAATCAACCTTTTATTTCCTTTAGAATAAACTTGCTGAAACCAAAAGAATTAAGCTAGCTCTAGCTTCGCTTTCATTTCGACGGATATTCACAGGACTGGATTCCCGTGTTACATCTTCGCAAAAGCTATGTAATACGGCATGTCAAATTTTGCTTCAAATAATTTGATTACGTTTTTTTACACAGCATACACAGAAAAGCCAACATAAACCAACAATCAAAAGAAACATTAAGGCATAAAAGGAGAATAGAGAGAGAATTGTGACAAGGGAGGGAGGGAGGGAGGGAGGGAGGAGGGAGGAGGGAGGAGGGAGGAGGAGGAGGAAGGAAGGAAGGAAGGAAGGAAGGAAGGAAGGAAGGAAGGAAGGAAGGAAGAAAATGAATAGATGGAGGGAGGGTGGGAGGGAGGGAGGGAGGGAAGGAAAGAAATTAATAGATGGAGGATGGAGTGGGGAGTGAAGGAGAATAGAGAATTTTGACAAGGAAGGAAGGAAGGAAGGAAGGAAGGAAGGAAGGAAGGAAGGAAGGAAGGAAGGAAGGAAGGAAGGAAGGAAGGAAGGAAAGAAAATAGATGGAGGGAGGGTGGGTGGGAGGGAAGGAAGGAAGGAAATTAATAGATTGAGCGAGGGAGGAAGTAAAGGAGAATAGAGATAGAATTGTGACAAGGAAGGAGGGAAGGGAGGGAGGGAGGGAGGAAAACACAAATATATACTAAAAATGACTTCTGACATCTTTTCCCAAGGCTATAAGGATGTTTCCTTTTGATTTTTACTTTAAGACTATAGTAAAATGTCCATTGACGTCCCCCACCCAAAAAAATAAAGAAAAGCAGAAATAAGTATTTCACTTTTAAAAATTTGAAGAAAATCATAGCTAACAGTTAACTGGACGAGATTCCTTCACTGACTCAAATCTTTGCCTTGGTTCTCACTGGTTCCTCCACCATAAGCAACGGGGGAGGGGGGAAAGACCGCGTAAAGGGCTAGAACGTGAGAAATTACAATTTTCACGAAGCGCACAAGAAAATGTGGCTCCACAATTGTTCTCACGTGATGCAGATCAGTTTCCACAATAAAGCCAGGTCCGTATCGGCACAGACAAAATGGGAAATTAGAAGGTTAAGTTCCAACTAGCCCTTCAGAAGAAGAGTTGACCTCCTTCCACTAATAAACATATCAGCCACTATTAGCAATCTAAGCATAATATAATTATAGTTGGATTGGACTTGCGGGGGAAAAAATACATTTTCTTTTGCCTGTATTGTTAAGAATTGGTGATGTCTCCTTTTACTTGTATGGATTTTTAAAAGAAAGAAGACCCAGAAGGACAAATCTATAAAGACAGAAAGATTACACTACTAACCAGAGCATATAAAACATTTGCTAGACCAATTCTTGAATACAGCCCACCTGTCTGGAACCCATACCTCATTTCGGACATAAATACGATCGAGTGTGTCCAGAAATATTTTAGAAGAGGACTTCTCCACTCCTCTGTTTACAACAAAATACCTAATGCCACCAGACTTGAAATCCTGGGTTTAGAAAATTTAGAACTACGCCGCCTTCGACATGACCTGAGTTTAACTCACAGAATCATCTGTTACAATGTCCTTCCTGTTGAAGACTACTTCAGCTTCAATCACAACAATACACGAGCACACAATAGATTTAAGCTTAATGTGAACCGCTCCAATCTTGATTGCAGAAAATATGACTTCAGTAAAAGAGTTGTTAATGCCTGGAATGCACTACCTGACTCTGTGGTCTCTTCCCAAAATCCCCAAAGCTTCAACCAAAGACTATCTACTATTGACCTCACCCCATTCCTAAGAGATCTGTAAGGGGCGTGCATAAGAGCACCAGCGTGCCTACCGTTCCTGTCCTAATGTTCCCTTGATTGTATCCAATTTCGTATAGTTATTACATACTTATGCTTATATATATAAGCTTATATATCATATAGTAATTTCATGCTTATGCTTATATATACTGTTGTGACAAATAAATAAACAAACAAACAAACAAACAGAACGGAAATAACATACTAATTGGTCGGTTGGTAGAAGATTTTCTACCTTTCTTAAAGTGGACATCCGATAAAATAAAGCTGTAAGAAAATATTCTGTTGCTGTTTTTCCAAATGTGCTTTTCTTTCTTTTTTTTTCACTTCCAAAAGGCAACTGGACTTCGTTTTTTCCTTGTAGATATTTTGCTTCTCATCCATTTCAGCAATTCCAAGAAGGTTCCACACCTATTTCAGGTGACCCTGAGGGCACAGATAAATCTCCAAGTGACCTACAACGAGTCTCCAAAAAAGTGATAACTACCCAGATGGCAGCAAGGAATGTTGCCATTCTCCATCATTCAGTCGGAACTGAAGAAGCTTCTTGGATGAGAAGCGAAATGTCTTCAACACAGGTGGGTTTCACATAATTTTACCATCAGTTCGCCGTGCATCGAAAATATGCATGTGTTGTGTCTGCGCCCCCCGAGCCGGGCACCCTGCCGGAAAGTGACTTGGAAAGTGAGGGGGAAGGGCCATCAGGACTTACCTCGGGAGCACCGGCTTCCCTGGCTCAGCTCCAGGAGCCAGAGGCAGGCCAGGTGGAGGAGATAATGAGGCCTCCGTCCTCTGACTCTTTCCAACCCCAGGCCACGCCTCCAGACCCGGATGATGGCAATCAGGCCTGGCTGGACCCTAGGTTTCGTAGGCAGGAGAGGAGGGAACAACAGAAGCAGGGGTGGGGCAGGCCTAGGAAGTGCTGAGTCATGGAGTCACACCCCACAGGATATAAAACCAGCGAGGGCTGATATGCCTCTTCGTAGCAGGCAAAATCAACTGGTTAACTAAGAGCTGAAGTACTGTTTGTTCCTGGGTGACTCATCGGCATCAAGGGAGATAACAGAGTCACTTGGGAGACGCTTGCTAGTTTGCTGCCAGAGCTGATAGTGCCGGCTAATTAAGCCATCACTCGGACGGAGGCAAGGGAGGACAGAACAGCATGTGTCTCTTACACGCATGCGCTTTCCTCGTGCACACGGCTTGCACACATATGTGCGGCTTAGAAAATGTGGCTAAATAGGACGGCATTCTGCCAGGGTGGGTTGGTAGGCCCACCCACAGGTCACCGCTACCGGTTCACCCGAACCGGTCCGAACTGCCATTGGCCTTCAAAGAAAAACAAAGTTCAGTTGCCTTTTGGGGGGAAAACAACAACCACCACCATCACCTGGATGACTGAGAGTCTTCCCACACATTCTGCTGTTTTTGTTCATCCCCTAAGTTGTGCCCCGCTCTTCATGAGCCCATGGACCGTAGCACCCCTGTCCCCCATTGTCTCCCAGAGTGTGCCCAAATTCACGTTCACAACACTATCTAACCTTCTCTTTTTGAACAGAAGAAAATGTTCTTTTAAAAAATCAGCTGATTAAACCTACCAGTTATCATCCGAGATCCCAGCTAATAATTGGTTGTAACAAGTGACTTGAGAAATGCAGAACTTCGAGCTTACAGCCCAATTGTTGTCAAGGAATACGTTGCACAAATTATTTCCAAAACGAAACAAATGTTTTCCGTAGAAATCCATTCTAACTATTCCTTTCAAATAATTTTAATGTAATTAGAGGGTTTATAGGCTCCAGTTTGCTCCTTGCTCCTTTATTAAAACCTATGCACGTATCCCAGATTATTTTCGTCAGTTAGCTTATAAAATGTTTGGATTTATTATTATTTTTTTCAAAGTAGGATCCGCTTTATTTTTTTCAGAATAAAGACAAAACTGCTTCCGTGGTTTTTAAGGACTTTCCTTGGAAGCAAAATTCACAGATCATGTGTCATGCTTGTGTTGTTTGCCTGCAAAAACTGCGGTACCCAAACTTTCTGCCCACTGGGGGGGGGGGCGGTCCAGTTAAAATGGGGGCACACATTCCAAATATTCTCCCTTAACAAGATTTCCGCTGGACAATTCAACCAACCTTTCTCCTCCTGAGATTATTGTATACATTTCAAAAATGCAAGCTCAGACATACGTAGCTACCAGCTTCAGGCCTATAGTCATCAAAAGAAAAAGAAAAAAATCGGAGTGTAATTATACTTTGAGTTTTGGTTTTGGCGTCAATGCTTAAACTAGCATTGGAGAAATTTCCTGAGCTATTAAGAAGTGGAACAGCTGGTCTTCCAGAATTGTGGATGCTCCATCATTGGCGGTTTAAAAAAAAAAAAAGATAAGTCAACCAACCTTCATGCCAAGATGGATATGAAGACTTCATACCAAGATGAGATGAAGACTTGGGTAGAGAGTTGGACTACTAGATGGCCTCCAAAGTCCTTCCAATACTATGATTCTATAACTAAGTTGTGACGATGATTTGTTGCATCATCTCTAAAAAAATATATATGCTAAACTACCATGCAGATTAGAGATTTGGCTTAGGGTTGTGCATGAGTCCGTTCCAGGAGTGAAATCTACTTGCCTTCCTTACCGGTTCGGATGTGAACATGCCACGTGCGCACACTCGCTTTGCTTGCACGTGCTTGTCACATGCACGCACAGACCTTATGCGCATGCACAAAACCTGTGCATGTGCAGAAGGTAAAAAACACGTTGTTGTTGTTAGCTGCAAAGTCATGTCCGACCCATCACGACCCCATGGACAATGTTCCTCCAGGCCTTCCTGTCCTCTACCATCCTCTGGAGTCCATTTAAGCTCACACCAACTGCTTCAGTGACTCCATCCAGCCACCTCGTTCTCTGCCGTCCCCTTCTTCTTTTGCCCTCAATCTTTCCCAGCATTAGGCTCTTCTCCAGTGAGTCCTTCTTCCTCATTAGGTGGCCAAAGTATTTCAGTTTCATCTTCAGGATCTGGCCTTCTAAAGAGCAGTCAGGGTTGATCTCCTCTAGGACTGACTTATTTGTTCGCCTTGCAGTCCAAGGGACTCGCAGGAGTCTTCTCCAGCATACAAAGCCATACATTGCAACTGGGAAAACCATAGCCTTGACTATACGCACTTTTGTTGGCAGGGTGATGTCTCTGCTTTTTAGTACAATGTCTAGATTTGCCATAGCTTTCCTCCCCAGGAGCACATTACTTCCTGGTTAAAAACGGGAAGTAATGACACCTGGGCGGGTAGGTGGAGTTTTGCTCTGCCATCACTACCGGATCGCCGGACCCCCAGCCACAATCGCTACCGGATCTCCAGATCTGGTCAGAACCGGGAGCATTTCACCCCTGGTCCATCCTCTGTAAATTGTAAATCAAAACTTCTATTTCAGTATGCTGTACGCTGTATTCATGTGCTAGCTAATTGTGATTATGATTTGCTGGTCAATGACGGAAAAACCTGACTATGGTTTATGAAATAAACTACAGTTCAGCGATTCTGTGTTAGCCTCCCTAATTAAGACTAGGTCTAGAGCCAACACAATGAGTCCAAAAATTGTATTTTCTCCCTTGTTATGTTTCCTGAAAAGGAAACCATTATGCTGATGAGAAAGCACCCTAAACAAACCCGCAAGGAAATCAAAATGATGACACCAGGGCAATGATACAACCCACAAATATGACAATTACAACTTGCATCATGGGGCCTGGTGATGATCGCATGCAGGTGTTATCCCTTGACACCCTGCCTGCCTACACAAGAGTTCATGGCTAATTACGCTGAAATATGCCAAAGGGAAGGTGAATATGCCCTATACGTTGCGATTCATCATACCATCACGCACCTAATGACATAATCCACACAATTCGTGTGATGAGTCCTGATTCGTGAAAGTTCATTCAGCCGTGCCCCAGATATGCATGGACCAATCTTTGACGGGTTACCTAGGATTGTGCTAAACCCTTCAGCTCATTCAGTGTTTGGGTGAAGTTTCCACAAATAGTTATAATATAGAATAGAATAGAATAGAATTTTTTATTGGCCAAGTGTGATTGGACACACAAGGAATTTTTTGTTTTTGTTTACATTTATATCCCGCCCTTCTCCGAAGACTCAGGGCGGCTTACAGTGTGTAAGGCAATAGTCTCATTCTATTTGTATATTTACAAAGTCAACTTATTGCCCCCCCCAACAATCTGGATCCTCATTTTACCTACCTTATAAAGGATGGAAGGCTGAGTCAACCTTGGACCTGGTGGGGCTTGAACCTGCAGTAATTGCAGGCAGCTGTGTTTAATAACAGGCTTCTTACAGCCTGAGCCACACCGCGGCCCAAAATTTGTCTTGGTGCATTTGCTCTCAGTGTACATAAAAGAAAAGATACGTTTATCAAGGTACAAAATTTACAACACAAATGATGGTCAGTATATCAATATAAATCATAAGGATTGCCAGCAGCAAAGTTACAGTCATACAGTCATAAGTGGAAGGAGATGGGTGATGGGAACGATGAGAAGATTAATAGTAGTGCAGATTTAGTAAATAGTTTGACCGTGTTGAGGGAATTATTTGTTTAGCAGAGTGATGGCCTTCGGGAAAAAAACTGTTCTTGTGTCTATATATACCTGGATAAAGGATTAAACATTAGGAGTAATCCTTGACTTGCAACCATTTCTACAGCGGCCGTTTGAAGTTACAGAGGCACTGAAAGAGGTGACTTTAGACCATTTTTCACGCAATCGTTGCAGAATTCCCATAGTCAGATATGTAAAAATTCTGACACTAGATAAATGGCATTCATCTATGATGATTGCAGTGTCCCAGGGTCACACAATCACCTTTTGAGACCTTCTGACAAACAACGTCCGGCAGATTCACTTAACAACCATGTTATTAACTCAACAATTGCAGTGATTGGCTAAACAACTTGCAATAGCACTTGGATTTATATGCTGCTTCGCCGTGCTTTACAGCCCGCTCTGAGCGGTTTTATAGAGTCAGAATCTCACCCCCAACAATCTGGCTCCTCATTTTACGGACCTCAGAAGGATGGAAGGCTGAGTCCACTGTGAGCTGGTGAGACATGAACTGCCAAAATTGCTGGCGGGCCGGCAGTCAGCAAAAGGAGCCTGCATTCTAACCACTGTGCCACCATGGCTCAAACTATGGAAAGAAAGATCATAAAACCGGACAAAACTGACTTAACAACTGTCTCGCTTTGCAAGAAAAATTGTGGGCTCAATTGTTGTCAAGGACTACCTGCAAATGAACCCTACTGCTTTGTCAACCTCTGGTAGTGCCAAGAATTAATAGGTAAAGCCACCTATGTCAAAAACAACAGTGGAGCTATCTGTCAGGACCTCCATCGTCAGTGTGCTGCCCCATTCACTCGTACTCACACACTGGTGTGGTTTATGGAGGGTTGTATTTGTCTTCCAGCCTTAGAGCTGTCCCAGCTGAAGCCAGCCACAAGTAAGTCCAGATTAATTCCCCAGATAATGGCCGATTAGACCATAACACAAAGAACAAGCTGCTCAAACAACTAGTCCAATAAACGAACATAAAGCCCCCAGGCAAACCTTAAAGTACATGCACTCGAGGGTTATAGAAATTCACAATCTTGGGAAACATGAATGAGCACATGGCCACAACCCACCCACATGCATTGTTCCCAGCAACACCCCACTCTGCCTGTTGTGCTAAATAGGTCCTGATGCAGCCCATCAAGAGGAGCGGGGCCTTTTCCCGAGCGTCCCTGATGCACTGTACCAAAATAGACGCTTCAATAAAGTAGCTTGTAAATTCTCTACGGATATGTCGTACCTTGATTGCGAGCTGTGCGAGCAAGCACATTTAAAAAGGAGACAGGAACAAGCGTTTGCGACGCTGGCTTGACAGATCACAATAACAAAGCATAAAGGGCACCACAAATGGGGTCATTGAAGTTTGCATGTTCACCTTTAAGGAAAATTGTATGGTCAAACAGAAGTTAAGCTGCCACTCAGAAGCCTATCTCTCCACATTTTCTCAACTGAAAAGAAGCTTCATGCTATTTTAGACAATAGCAAGCCTTTATTTTATTCCCCCCCCCCTATTCTTTCTGAGTATTATTTTACTACCGGGGATTATAATTAAGGCAAGATCTAGTGCGCTTCATTTCAGGTCTTTGCAAAATGCAATTTTTTTAATATATATACCACATTCTCTGAAACTCAGTACAATAAAGGACAATGATGGCTTTTAGCAGGCAACTGCTTCCCTTATTTCAGGTTCACATTTTCAAAAGACAGAGTGTGTGTGTGTGTGTGATTTCTCCAAAAAGGAAGCTCTTACATACGAAGAATTATATTGAGACATTTGTGCTAAGTTGTTAGGCTGCAAACTAGACTGGCAATGTCGAAAATGCAGATTGAAAGACAACCCACTGATTTCACTAGGGTTATTATTAAAAGTCGGCCTTCTCCAATGTCCAGATACACTTATACAGATTAAGCCACCTGAACTGTACTTGAGTTTGCATTTTAACATCTTGGAATCCAGTTAGTTGAGAGTCATTAAACAAATTAAGTAATTAACATAATAACAGAGTTGGAAGGGACCTTGGAGGTCTTCTAGTCCAACCCCATGCCCAGGCAGGAAACTACACCATTTCAGACAAATGGCTATTCAACATTTTCTTAAAGATTTCCAGCGTTGGAGCATTCCCAACTTCTGCAGGCAAGTTGTTCCACTGATTAATTGTTCTAACTGTCAGGAAATTTTTCCTTAGTTCTAAGTTGCTTCTCTCCTTGATTAGTTTCCACCCGTTGCTTCTTGTTCTACCCTCAGATGCTTTGGAGAATAGTTTGACTCCCTCTTCTTTGTGGCAACCCCTGACATATTGGAACACTGCTATCATGTCTCCCCAGTCCTTCTTTTAATTAAACTAGACATACCCAGTTCCTGCAACCGTTCTTCATATGTTTTAGCCTCCAGTCCCCTAATCATCTTTGTTGCTCTTCTCTGCACTCTTTCTAGAGTCTCAACATCTTTTTTACATCGTGGCGACCAAAACTGAATCCAATATTCCAAGTGTAGCCTTACCAAGGAATCATAAAGTGGTATTAACACTTCACATGATCTTGATTCTATCCCTCTGTTTATGCAGCCCAGAACTGTGTTGGCTTTTTTGGCAGCTGCTGCACACTGCTGGCTCATATCTAAATGGTTGTCCACTAAGACTCCCTCTCACAGTTACTGCTATTAAAGCTGGTTTCACCCAGTCTATATCAGAGGTGGGTTTCAGCAGGTTCTGACCAGTTCTGGAGAACCGGTAGCAGAAATTTTGCATAGTTCAGAGAACCAGTAAATACCACCTCTGACTGGTCCCATCCCCATCTATTCTCTGCCTCCCGAGTCCCAGCTAATCAGGAGGAAATGGGGATTTTGCAGTATCCTTCCCCTGGAGTGGGGAGGGAATGGAGATTTTACAGTAACTTTCCCCTGGATTGAGGTGGGAATGGAGATTTTACAGTATCCTTCCCTTGCCACACCCACTAAGCCACGCCCACCAAGCCACACCACACCCACAGAACCGGTAGTAAAAAAAAATTGAAACCCACCACTGGTCTATATGTACTTTTGTTTTTTCTTGCCTGAGTGTAGGACTAACCTTCTCACAAGCCAAGTCAAGGGGGAAAAGCCAGATTCTCTTTAACGACCAATCAACGGCGGTGACTCACTTAATGACTGTGGCAAGAAAGGTCCCAAGACGGGGCGAAACTCGCTTAACAAAGGCCTCCGACGTAAATGAGGGGGCTCCCTTGTGGTCGGAAAATTGAAGGCTAGCTGAATTATATTAATCTCTGCTCTTTCTTTTTCCAGGATTCTTGGATAGCAGCCTGCTCAGAAAGAAACCTCAGCGAAGTTCAGTTGGTTTCCCCTTTTAAGGGTTGACGGATGGCAGTGATTCCAGCTGAATTGGCTGATTTACAATCCAGGGTGGGGGAAAAAAAACCACACACACACAAAACCACCTCTTTCCTGTGAGCTACTGTAAGTTAGTAGAAGCATTATTAGATCAGCACCGCACCATATTAAACGAGCAGTGCCAAAGCGCATAGGAAATTCACTTTATTTCAGAGAAATAAAGCAAAACCTGTCTAGTATGCTGGTAAATCTTCCAGCAGCAAAGATCAGCCCAGATCTCTCTTCTAGGCCTGTGGAAGTTATGTCAGCTCAATATTTGACACGGGGGTAGGTGCGGGGGGGGGGGAAGGGTCTTCCAAATGGAACTAATGCCAGCGTTCCAGAAAACCCCTCCTGCAGAAAAGACTCCGAAACCAACATCTTTCAAAGTTCTTTTACTAGCATAGGTAAACCGGCACAGTTGGAGGAAAACCGAAACTGGGGGTTCCGGTTCCTCCCTCAGTAATACAAACCCCAAAATCTCCACCTTCATGACCCCTCTGCCGGTCACATGCTCTAATCTTCAACCGTCCCATGTCGAAGCATCACTCTGGCCAGTCCTTCTCCAGATGCGAACCCAGCCTGACCTTGACCAGCAGAAAAATGTTATTATGTCTAATCATCCCTTGCACTACCACCCTCCTCCCCTCCTTTCCCAGAGAGGAGAATTGTGGCAGCGCATGGAAGCCTTCGGCCTATTATGGCTTCCAAAGCTGACCACTACCCTCTTTCAAGGAAAGAGGTCCTACAAATCATACTGGATACCAGTGGTGGGCTTCAAATTTTTTAACTACTGGTTCTGTGGGTGTGGCTTGGTGGACATGGCAGAGGAAGGATACTGTAAAACAGGGGTAGTCAAGCTTTTTATACCTACCGCCCACTTTTGTATCTCTGTTAGTAGTAAAATTTTCTAACCGCCCACCGGTTCCACAGTAATGCGCCGTGTATCGTCGTCTGCGCATGCCTCTCGCCCATCGTGGATTGCGTTTGGGTAGGCGCCAGCTACCAGCTCTGCTTGTCTGTTACAGCTGGGTGGTGTGGTGGGGAGATGCGCGAGCTATTCTGGGATGACGCTCTTTTGTTTGCAATCGCACTATAGCGCCATTTAGTTTCACTTACGTAACGTGAACTAAACTTATGTGTGGGCGATATAAATAGTATATTTTCAGAAATTTAAATTGTCACAGGGACTTTTATGAAAACCTAATGAAAATGTTTTTAAATAATTCTATGGTTTTTTAAAAATAAATTTAAAAAAAAAGGAAATTGCTTCAGTATTGGACAAAACCCCTACCGCCCACCATGAAAGCTGGAATGCCCACTAGTGGGCGGTAGGGACCAGGTTGACTACCACTGCTGTAAAATCTCCATTCCCACCCCACTCCAGGGGAAGGTTACTGCAAAAATGCCCATTCCCTCCTGATCAGCTGGGACATGGGAGGCAGAGAATGGATGGGGGCGGAGCCAGTCACAATTTTTACTACCGGTTCTCCGAACTACTCAAAATTTCTGCCACCGGTTCTCCAGAACTGGTCAAAACCTGCTGAAACCCACCTCTGCTGGATACCACTGGTGATGGAAAGGACCAGCTGTCTGCCAGGAGGATAAATCCTTCCCTTCCCCACCATCCAGTCAGAGCCGAAGAAGCTTCTTGGAGGAGAAGCAAAACGTCTTCAAAAAAAAAAAAAACACCAAGGAAGTCCAGTTGCCGCCTGAAAAAGCACCTTTGGGACAAACCATGATCTGGATGACTGAGAATCTCTACAGACTTTTTAGCTATGCAATTTGGGATGAACATCCTTTGAACGGGGGTGGGGGGTTGGACTAGATGACCTATAAGGTCCCTTCCAACTCTGTTAATCTGTTAATCTGAATGGTGTGGGAGTAGGAGTGGATTTCCAGAGGAAAAAATGCAGACTACAGGAACCAAGAGCACCACTCAGGTGACCCTGAGGACACAGATAAACCTCCAAGTGCTTCAAAAACCCTCTCAAAGGACGCAAATGACCAGCTGTCTGCAAGGAATATAAATCCCTTCCATTCCCCACTATCCTGTAACAGCTGAAGAGGCTTCTGGGATGAGAAGCAAAACATCTTCAAAGAAAAACAAAGAAAGCCCAGTTGCCTCTTGAAAAAAAGCACCTTTGGGACAACCATGACTAGGATGACTGAGAACCTCCACAGACTACTATTAATGGCCATGGCTTCTGATCGGTGGGATGACTCCTATCCCCTTGAGTACCAAGTAGGTAGCAGGAAACTCAGCCAGTGTAAAAACAAACAAACTTTATTCGAACAGCTGAGAATTACTTCATTCTCAGTGTAGTTCAACTAAATTCCTCCCAACATAATTCCTCAGTCCTATCACCAACTTTGGTCCAATTAGGCAAACTTGGCAAAGTCCTTTCTTGGCAAAAGTTCAGAAGACACCGATACAAAAACAAATGCAACAAGAAAAAGCTATCAACATTGTTTTCCAGCAAAGAGCCCCAAACACTGTTGTTGGTCTTTTAAGCCTTATGGGAGGGGCCAATCATCTCTTGGCCCTACTCCCAAGTTGTCCTCTCTGATTGAGCTGCTCTTGCCTTCTGGCAGCTCTTCTCATGCGTGCATTAGGAACAGGCTCCTCCTGTTCCTTTGCCTCACTACTGTCAGTCTCTGGAGGCTCTGGAGTCGGCACCTCACTCCCCGATGGCCCTGGCCCCACCTCTGCCTCCGATGCAGAGCCCTTATCCGGGCCTTCCCCAGCTTCCAGGACTGGCCCATGTTCTTCCTCAGCCTCATTGCTGTCCGACTCTGTTGCCAGCTCCGTAGGCTGCTGGCGGACCACAAAAACACCATTCAGGCTTTTCAGCGCCGTTCTGCATTAAATCTACTAGACATTAAAAATTTCTCCCAAGAAAATTAGCCAAGGTAGATATTACATAGAGTGAGAAAGGATCTGAATGTAATTTGCCTTGCTTTTTATTATTCTTATTCCTGCCTCAAAATGCTCCGTTCCTTGGAATACGTTCTCTTTTTAACACCGATATTAGCATCTATTAACATTGATGGTAGAACCTGACATTCATTGTTTGCCTATAAGATTGCCACAAGGATGTAACAATGCTTCTATCTAAGAGTCTGGATCAGAATAAGTTTCGTAGACTAAATTAATAATGTATCAAGAACATTTTAAGGGAAATTGCAATGGAGGCTGGCGGGGGGAAGGCAAATTCCAGTCTTATAAAAAGACGGGTTTGGCAGCTCTGCAAACCTGCTAACATTGTCTCTGGGATAAAGCCTATTTTTTTTCTTCTAAACAGCAGAAACATCTGCATCATTCATAAAAGATAATAGCTGGCTTGGCAGCAGAGCCCTCCAAGCAGAAGATGATGCAATTCATAAAGTCCCACAATAGCGCAGGCGAACATCGTTTTCATGGAGAAGAGATTATAAACTAGAGCACCTCACCTACTCATTTATATTTATTTACAGAGGCAAAATTGAGCCAGGCTGATGTGTAAATTAAAAAAACTCCCAAAGAGCGGAATTCCTTACACACACACACAGATCATCTGCAGATCATTTTAACCAAGACAACGGAAGAAATCTCTTCCTTTAAAACAGGGATCTCCAAACTTGGAGGTTTTAAGACTTGCGGACTTCAATTCCCAGAATTCTTCAGCCAACCATGCTGCCTTAAAGGGGTCAAGCTTTGGGAAAAAACTCCCATCGTATATTTCTTTGTGTCACTGAATTCTAAACCTAAAAAAGCAACCATATTGTGACCATCTGCAAACAATAGGAATAGCAATAGCACTTAGACTTATATACCGCTTCACAGTGCTTTTACAGCCCTCTCTAAGCAGTTTATAGACTCAGCATATTTGCCCCCAACAATCTGGATCCTCATTTTACCAACCTCGGAAGGATTGGAAGGCTGAGTCAACCTTGAGCCGGTCAGGATCGAACTTCTGGCAGCCAGCAGAGTTAGCCTGCGATGCTGCGTTCTAACCACTGTGCCACCATAGGAAGGAAGGAAGGAAGGAAGGAAGGAAGGAAGGAAGGAAGGAAGGAAGGAAGGACTAGCAATAGCACTTAGAATTCTTTATTGGCCAAGTGTGATTGGATACACAAGGAATTTGTCTTGGTGCATACGCTCTCGGAGAACATAAAAGAAAAGATACATATACACTTAGACTTGTATATCTCTCCAACCCTCTCTAAGCCGTTTACAGAGTCAGAACCTCACCCCCCCAATAATTTGGGTCCTCATTTTACCGACCTCGGAAGGATGGAAGGCTGAGTCAACCTTGAGCCCGGTGAGATTCAAACTTCCAAATTGCCGTCAGCCGGCAGTCAGCAGAAGTAGCCTGCAGTATAGCAGTCTTTCTTCTGATGCTGAATTAGAGCGATACTAAACCCTCAAACATTAAGGCAATCACACAAAAAAAAAGAAAAGAAAGAAAAACGAAGAACTCCAGTAATTTTCCCCGAATTCTGAGAAACATAGTAGCACGCAACTATAGTATTTAGACCCAAAAGCTCCAATAAAGGCACTTGATATCTTTAAAAAAATAATAATAAATAAATGCAGAAAGATTTTCCAGGGAATTATGTACATCCGTTGGGCTGAGTAAAGTAATAATATTAATTATTAATAGTGAGATGTTGTTGTTGTTGTTGTTGTTGTTATTATATTAATAAAGATCATTTATTCAACTGGTATGTTGCCAGCCTCACCTTCAAAGTGAAGTAAAAGCTGATCCTTAGTTAGTAGGTCTGAAGCTGTTCTTTTCAAGTCTCAATTTTTACAATCGTAACTCTCGGACTTAAAATAGCGGCGGGGACTTCGTCAAAACCGTACACCCTTTTCCTCCGAGTAAGGCCTGCTAAGTCTATTAGGACCTTTCTGTTAAATTCTCCTTGTATAGCCCTCCCTATAAAACACTGCAATTCGGGTATGTAACACACAGCTTTGTTAGGCGCTTGTGTGTTTTGAGGAAGCGAGGCGTTCAATTCTAGAAAATTCTATCGCTTCCAGCGGGCAGGTTAAGCTTCATACTTTAACTTTCCAGACTTCAGTGGAAAACACAGGAAAGGAAATATATATGCGTGCTCCATCTGGAATATCCCGCCAGGATTATTTCTTGGATTTGAGCAATCCTCAGGCATGAATAACTTTACTTCAATCCAGGTGGACCGATGTAGCACGGCGGTAGACAACTAAGTAATTGGGAAGCTTTGGGTTTCTTAATTTTGAAAAAGAAAAGCGGGCTGTGTTTAGTCATCCACCTCTGCTTGGTAATTTAGCCCTGTGTAACCTGTTGCTCTTTCCTTACAACAATTTTGCAGATACTGAAAGGCATCAGTTACCGATTCTAATTACATTAATGAGCCTCATTCTCACTCACTGTGTTTCAAATAAGGACTGGGGGTTTTTTTCTTCCTTTTTTTTTAAATCTCTCCCGAAGGAAGGAAGGAAGGAAGGAAGGAAGGAAGAAGGGAGAGAGGAAGGTAACAGTAACAGAGTTGGAAGGGACCTTGGAGGTCATCAAGTCCAACCCCCTACTCACGCAGGAGATTCGAACCGACCTTTCTGATCAACAAGCTCAGTGTATTAGCCACTGAGCCACCTAGTCAGGAAGGAGGGAGGGGGAGAGAGAGGAAGGAGGGAGGGAGAGATGGAGAGAGGAAGAAAGGAAGGAAGGGGAGGGGGAAAAGAGGGAGGGAGAGAAGGAAGAAAGGGAGGAGGAAGATGAGGGAAGAAGAAGGGAGAGAGGGATGGAAGCAGGGGTGAAATGCTCCCGGTTCAGACCGGCTTGCGCGATCCGGTAGCGATGGCGGCTGCTGGTTCGGAGGACCGGTGGCAAAAATCCCTGGTCCCGCCCCAATGCCTCTGCTGAGCTGCACCATCAGCAGAGGGTTTTTGGGTTTTTTTTACTTTTAAAAGCAGGTTTTTCTTCAGCCGAAACATGGCTTTAAAAGTAAAAAAAAAGCCTTTGAGGATCCTGCCCCTCAGCTGAGATCGGCAGAGCCTATAAACTTTTTTAAAAAAAATTTTAAAGGCTCCTCTGGCAATCTCACCTGAGTTCCTCATCAGCAGAACCTTAAAAAACATGTTTTCTGTAGAAGACATGTAGAAAACCTCCTTTTAAGAGATTCTAAGGCACTTACCTGATTACTGATTACTGATTGAACGCATGGCTCTTTTCCCAACCCGAAAGCCCCATTTTCACTTTCAGCACCAGACAGAATCAGTTGTTTAGCTAATCTATTTCATCACTGAGCAACTAATGCTGGCTGGCTTTGCTGGCTGAGGAACTCTGGGAATTGAAGTCCACAAACCTTAAAGTTACTAAGGTTGGAGACCCCTGATCTAAAAAATATAAATAAAATAATAAAATAAAATATTTGTGCAGCTTTCTGAGATTTGGTGTGTTTCTATAGTGTTTCACTCTAACTACACAAACTACACAACTACACAAACACACAAAATCTCAGAAAGCTGTATGTGGTATTTTGTGTGTGTGTGTATGTGTCAGTTGTGTTGTGTTGTGTTGTGTGTGTGTAAAGTGTGAAAGTTGGTTTTTGAGCTTTTTGTGGCTGTGTGAAGTGTGAAGTGTGAAGTGCAGCTGCTTTTACATTGTGTATGAGTCAGTTGTGTTGTATTGTGTGTGTGTAAACTGTGAAAATTGGTTTTTGGTACCTCTTATTGTTTTTTATACTTTATTGTTTTTATTATTTATTGTTATTGGCCATGCCCACCCAGTCGTCTGGCCATCAAGCCACGCCCACCAATTAAGCCACGCCCACAGAACCAGTAGGGAAAATTTTTAGATTTCACCCCTGGATGGAAGGAAGGAAGGAAGGAAAGAAGGAAAGAAGGGGGAGGAGGGAAGAAGGAGGGAGGGAGGGAGGAAGGGAGGGAGGGAGGGAGGGAGGGAAGGAAGGAAGGAAGGAAGGAAGGAAGGAAGGAAGGAAGGAAGGAGGGATCAAATAGATCGAAGAAGGCAAGCAAATGTTAGTTAAAAAGCTAAGTCTCTCCCTGGAAGTCTTTCATATTGTGGGGTTGTTGTGTGGTTTTTGTTTTGCTTGTTCATGTCCACCCTTGGGATGCACCAAATACCCTCAATTACAATGCCTGGCACATTGATCTTTCCAGCTTTGGACAACAATAATGAACATCAGTGCCATCTGGTTAACCATTTGGAAAACTGTAGAAGCTGTGACAGATAAAACCCGTCAGTGTTCAAATGGCACTTGTTGAGGTTTGGAAAGTTCAACGTGTGCTATTTATGTAACTCCCCACCTGTTAGGTTTGCAAATTCTGCAAAGCTTTAAGAAAAATCAGAAAAGACACCATTAAGAAGAAAACGCTCAAGATTTTTTTTTTATCCGGCTGAATAACTTGCTTTATATTTCTTAGGTTCTTCCGGCTACAGATCTGTTTATCTCTTGGTTTGTTTAACCTCAAAGACTGCAGTGGTTGTCCAAATCCAAGGCACGGAATGGTAGTGTTAATAAATATACTGGTTGAATACACAATGATGCCAGCTTTCAAAAACAATATACAATTCCCAGCATTAATCTCTAATGTTGCCATTTGGTATATCCTTGGTTCTTTCTAACCAACTTAACAAACGAAATGAGGCACTCAAAAGGAGGAGGAGGAGGAGGAGGAGGAGGAGGAGGAGGAGGAGGAGGAGGAGGAGGAGGAGGAGGAGGAGGAAGAAGAAGGAGAAGGAGAAGGAGAAGGAGAAGGAGAAGGAGAAGGAGAAGGAGAAGAAGGAGAAGGAGAAGGAGGGGAGAAGAAGGAGAAGAAGGAGAAGGAGATGGGGAGAAGGAGAAGGAGAAGGAGAAGGAGGAGGAGGAAGGAGAAGGAGGAGGAGGAGGAGGAGGAGGAGGAGGAGGAGACGACGGAGAAGGAGAGGGGGAGAAGGAGAAGGAGAAGGAGAAGAGGAGGAAGGAGAAGGAGGAGGAGGAGGAGGAAGAAGAGGAAGAGGAGGAGGAGAAGAAGAAAAGTAGTAGTAGTAGTAGTAGTAGTAGTAGTAGTGGTAGTAATAGTAGTAGTAGTAGTAGTTGTTGTTGTTGTTCAGGATCTCTTGAATTTCCAGATCAAGGTGATATGTAAACCAGGATGAATCTGAAATTGTCTTTTTTTTTTTTTTTTTGGTGCAAGAACTTCACGCAGCCAAAATCATTCACAACATGTGGATGAAGATTCTCAACTAACCAGAGTTGTCTGAAGGTTATCGCAAGTTGCTTGAAGGCCAAATGGTTGCAACAGTTCACACTTCAGACAACCTTCAGGTCACTGACAAGCTCTAAACTTAGTCAAGCCTTAATATTATTTTAGCCATTTTGAACGCATCTCCAGCAGGTGACTCAGCAACCAATATCAGAGGAACACAGATGGCATCTAGACCAAGATCGGCCGGAGCTATTATTAACAAGACTTGTGTGTTTTGTTTATAATTTAAGGATAGCTTATGGAAACCTTTTTGGGCCGCAAATAAATATATCATTTCCTGGCAAGGGTTTTCAAACTGCAATTAACTTTCTCTCCAGGAAGAGCTAATGAAATGTGCCAAAATAAAATACAGGTTAAATGCTCCGTAAGGCAAAACTGCAGACAGTATCTACGTTCACTTCTTGGTTTAAAAAAAACAACCACAACCACAGCAAGGGGATCATTCATTTGGTTTAAAAAATAAATAAAAAGAATCCTATGAACTGTGTGTATATATGGCTTCCACCAAAACGCCCATCCAAGTGCATAGGGCAAAAGAGCACGATAAAAGTTCACACTCGGTCCAACTGACAGAATTCACAACATAAAACCCAAAACTTTGGCACCAAGCCTGCACATTTGAACAACATTTGCGCATTTTAGGGGAGGGGAAAAATGCAAACGTACAATTTTTCTCCGTTTCAAACTACCGCACTTTAGGAAAGCTATATTCCTGAGATCGCATCTGGGTGCACCACTAGGAATTTCTCTATAATGGAAGATCAGCCCTGTTGCGTTAGATAATATAGGTAGTCCTCGACTTACGACCACAATGGAGCCCAACATGTCTGTGGTCAAGCAAGACATTTGTCAAGTGAATTTTGCCCCATCTTACGGCCTTCCTTGCCAGGGTGGTTAAGTGAATCGCTGGTGGGTTTTTAAGGAAGGGACATGGCTGTTAAGTGAACCGGCCTTCCCCGTTTGACTTTGCTTGAGAGAAGGTCGCAAAAGGGGATCCCGCGATCCCATCATAAATATGAGGCAGTTGCTAAGCGTCAGAATTTTGACCACGTGACCGTGGGGATAGTAAGTCGTAAGTTTGAAAAACGGTCATCGGTCCCTTTATTCAGTGCCGTTGCAAGTTTGAACTGGTCAGTAAATGAACAGTTGTAAGTCAAAGACTACCTGTACAGTCATTTACTATAGCGGGATTGTGACAGCATAGTTAAATGGTTTCTTCCCAACAAAATAAATACCAAAAAGAATTGCCTAATTCAGAACAAAAATATTATTTCTTCTGGGCTGGTAGGTCAACTCAATAGGAAGACACAATGATTACTTCTACTTACTGTATGACTGAACAGGGCAAATTTGGCAGTGCTTCTTATATAGTAGTGGCCAAAATTGTGGAAACCTTTTGAGAAAAGTGTTTTTTTGAGGTTTGATGTCTAATAACACCACTTTTTTTTTTCTTTTTGTGGAATTGCAAGATCATCATATTCAACTGCTAGAACGGCCCGGGAATAGCCTAGACCTTCACCCAATTGAAAATCTATGGAGCCAATTAAAGAAACTTGTTAGTCAGAAGCGACCCAGCAATAAAACCCAGTTAATAGAAGCAATCCTTCAATCTTAGTTTCACATTAGAACTAAAAGACTTGGTTCACTCCATGGGAAGACGTTGTAAGGCAGTTATTCATGCTAAAGGTTACCCAATGAAGTTTTAACTGACATGGGGGTAATTTTTGTATATCTCGTTCTTTCTATGTGATCATTTTTGCATATCTCGTTTTTTTCTATGTGTTTCACTTTTCTTCTTTATACTATAACTGCTATTTTAATAGCAAATCCTTCATACAAGTTATTGCATTACATTCTTGATTAAATCATCTTTCCATTGATATATAATTTTATGGTACTACTCCAAAAAAAAAAAAAAGTAGTGTTATTAGCCAGTTTTAGAAAACTACACTTTTCCCAAAAGGTTTCCACAATTTTGGCCACTACATCTTGTACATCCTGAGTTTGACTGGACCGACTTGAGAATCAGTGCATTGTATTCAGGTTGTAACCTTCAAGTTCTTTTTGTGTATGTATAGATAATGACTGGTTTTTAGAGGCCACCAGCCTTCTAGCAGGTGCCTTTCATGCAATTTAAATTGGTGGAAGGGAATCACAAAACAGTTAGTCAGACTGAACGGGTCCACGAAGTGATGGTCTAAAGGACTTCCAAGAATTTAATGAACGTCTTTTTCACGCTTTTCAGAGCAAGGGGTGAAAAAACTTCAAACAAGGAGGCCTGCCGAGTGCTCCCCAACACAATCAGCGTTGTGTGACACTGGTATTCAGTATTAGTGTTGACCACAAATGGAAGGACCTATTAAATGACAACCCGCTGACCTCTGGTTTGTAAAAAGATGAGCTATTGTTAACTCCAAATTATTTTGTCTTTCTCAGTGCTAGGCCAGGTTAATGGAATTGGGAGCACAACAGGGAAGGGAGTCTATAAAGTTTCCGTGAAATAGGACATCAAAGATGGAGGATTCAAATGCTTTCATTTGAATGGGCTCTTGAGATTTGATAACCAGCAAAATCAATACAGCCCCATGCTCTCTGGGATCAGATTCTGGAAGGGACCTCAAAGAAAATCTGGTTAAAAAAAATTGGTCCTCCTTTGTCCCATGGAATTGTTCCCAAGAACAGGAGAAGCTGAATCTGGCAGCATTTTCATTTCGCAAGAGGGAAATATCGGTTACGGAGGTTACGTTATTTCTTGGGCCGCTTTAGGTGGGTCTAAACACATCACTTCTTCATGGCATGCTGAGATGTCAGAAAGGAAGATGCATCTTGGTGACTACAGTGGTCCATTTGGGTGGGTAGGTCAAGGGTCTATAAAGGTCCTCCTTTATAGAGCTGATGTTGGTCAAGTGAGCTTAATGCTGGTTGATGAGGAACATCTGGACATCGCATTCACGTTGATTCATGAAGTGGCAGGCTGGTTTGGATTGGATTGGCTACCAGCGGAGACAACCCCAAAACCATCCCGTCACGACCGACAATTGGTAGCTCCAGGGTTCTTTGCAATGATGGGATTCAAATAATTTAACAACCAGTTCTCTGCCTTAATGATTTCTTCCAACAAACAGTCCACCAAACTGCTCAGAAAGTTAACAACCGGTTCTCCCGAAGTGGTGCGAACTGGCTGAATCCCATCACTGGTTCTTTGCCTTTCTAGAGTCATGGTTCAAGAGATGGCTATGGCTTTCCAGATGTGTGCTGCCAGCATCTCCAAGCATTAACCCCACTGAGAACTGGAGTTCAGCTATGCCGTGGGGTGCCCTGCCTCTTTCTGGCAGATACCAAAAAAAGCATAAGGAAACTCATTCAAAAACTCAGCTGCTCCATGCTATTCAAGCCTTTTGAAAGTGTGGCTATGTGATTTATATAAAAAAGAAAAAGAAAAGAAAACCAACAAAATAACATTGTTCTTATATGTTTGCATGGGGACAATTGTACATGTAAGTGTGGCTTTCTGCCAGTGTTCGATGTATGGCTCAATATGATAGCTAGGAAGATTGAGTGACACCTCTGTTCAAGTCCAGCATCTATTCGCTGCCTGTCAATAGGAATTCAATTGTCCCCATGCAAACATATAAGAACAATGTTATTTTGTTGGTTTTCTTTTCTTTTTCTTTTTTATATAAATCACATAGCCACACTTTCAAAGGAAAGGACCTGATTATCATACAATACCACTCACCCACTTAACACCCTTGTTCGTTAACACAGTATTCTTTCTCTGACTCGACACCAGTTTGGAAAAAAAAAAAGGTGGTGACTACAAACCGAGACATTTCTTTAGATCTCTAAAGATCTAAAGGAAGGTCAAAAGTAAGAGAAGTTAACTATGTGCAAAAACTGGAGAAATAAGATAAGTGGGGGTGGGGACGGGACACAAAACACAATAAGCTCAGCTGCTTGTACATCACTCTATCAGCCGGTTTTAAGGACCTTCCTCAATGGTTAAGTTAAGGATTGATTCATGCCTTCCCTGAGTCACTTAAAAACTAGACCTGTTTGTTATCTCTGTTTCCAGTCCCCTGTCTTGGGTCTCCAGCCCTGTTCACGGTGACAGTGACAAAGAGGATCTAAACACCTGGAGGCTGCCCTAGGAGAGTATCAGAATAAGGCAGGAGATATTACTTTGACACAGGTACCGCTAAGGACCGCTTAAGTCTTCCCTGAGAAAGAGATGCAGAGAGAGGTAGACCAGGTTTTGATACACAAGGAGTTGTACTGAGTTATGTGGGGCCTGAGGAGTGGTACCTGGGGGTGGGGGGGGTGACGGTTGGAACAACAGGTATAACAGGAATGGGAGGGAGAGGTTGACCCTGCCTGCATGCAGTTAAGACGGATGACTCCTTTGCTCCCAGCTGTAGTTTACTTAACTACGGTTAATCATGCTGGCTGCTCCTGCCTGCCTTCCTTCCTCCAACTAGCTCCCAAACAGGTCCAGCCGGTGCCAAGTCAAGCTGGCGGGCGGATGTAGGCCAGGTTCTTCCACAACCTGCCTTCAGGATGGAGGTCCCTCAAACCGCAATTAGCTCAGATAATAGGAAGAAAGCCGAGCTCAACAACCCATCCCTGCTCCGCACAGGTGTGAAACTGAGGGTAAACAGGACTTGTGTGTGTGTGTGTGTGTGTGTGGAGAAACCTGCACCAAGGGGGAAGAAGAGGAACGATTGGGTTCTGTTAGTGTGGGGTTTTGTGTGTAGGGTCGGGGCAACCCAAGGCTCCCTTTTGGTTGGATGCTAGGCTCCGTCTCTTGTAGCCTGAGAAATGCCCTGCCCTGGGCCATGCTTCATCCATCCATTGGCCATCCACCAACCATGCCCAGAGTTCCACAGGTGCAAATGGAACTCTCCTTGAATACCTAACCGGTTCAGAGTGCAAATTCAGCTCACCTTTGAATAACTTTGCCCCAAGCCGGGTGGAAAAGCTAGATAAAAAAATCCACTGTATAAGCTACAGCCTTGAAGCACTTAACTTACTAAAGCCCTAAGGGCGACAGGCTGACAAACAATGGGGAGGGGGAATGGGAGCCCCCACCCCACCCCCCCACCGAGTTTGGGTTGAGCCCAAAGGCCTGGGAAATACGGGGGCGGGGGAACGGGTCGTCTTACCTGCTTGCTGTACTTGCTGCTGGCCTGACAGCTGTACTCCGAGCAGTGGTCCGATCCGATGGAAATGTTGTCCCCCGCCCCCACGAAGGTGTTCGCCGGCGGCAGGTCCTGCACAGCTTGGTGCTTTTTCCCGGCGGTGGGCGACTGAGGGTGAAGCTGCACGGTGGGTAAAGGCGAGCTGGATTTATAATGCCGGGCCAAATCCGGGCTGCCCGGGCCGCCGTTAACCGAACGGTAACGGCTCAAAGCCGGACTGTCGGCTGCGGAGAGTTTCTCGTGGACGCTATCGTAACGTTGCCCGTTGGGCTTGGAGGCTTCGACGGTGACGATGCTGCTGTAGAGGGGTTGTTTGCCTCCTCCTTTTTTGCCCTTGCGGTCTTTCTTGGGCTTCTTGGCCTTGTCGTGGGGCTGGGGCGTGAAGAAATCCTCGTGGTCTTTCTTGCCCGCCTCGTAGCCGCCGTGCTTGCCCTTGGAGCGGCAGTAGCGAGCCAAGACCACCACCAAAATCAACAACACCACGGCCATCACGCCGGCCACGACCCCAACCACGATGCTCAAGCGCTGCTTGCTCAGCTCGTAGCTTGGGTCGCCGGCGATGTCCCGGCCCAGCGGCGTGTGCAAACTGCGCGCCACTTGGCTCTCCACCGCGCTGGCGTTGGCCAAGCTCTCGTTGACGAAGACGTGGAGGAGAGCCGTGGTGGCTTGAGCCGGTTGGCCGCTGTCGTTGACCTGCACCACCAAACGGTGCAAGCCGTAGTGTTTGGGAGCCAGCTTGGCCACCAGCGAAACCACCCCGCTGGACGGGTCGATCTCGAAGAGTTTAAAAGGGTTGCCGCCCACCAGGTTGTAAGTCAGCTCGGCGTTTTGGCCGGCGTCGGCGTCCCGGGCCTGCACGGTAGCCACCACGTAACGAGGGACGCTGGAAGGCGGCAGGAGGCTGATGGAGCTGTTCGCCGGCGAGGTGACGGTCGGCGCGTTGTCGTTCTCGTCCATGACGAAGAGCGAGACGGTGGCCGTGGCCGAGAGAGCCGGCTCGCCCCCGTCCACGGCTTTCACGCGGAAAGTGTAGCTGGTTTGAAGCTCGCGGTCGAAAGAAACCGTGGAGTAGATGGTGCCCGTGTCGTTCTCGATGGAGAAGATGCCCGGGTCGGCAGCGCCGGATCCGGGTTCTTGAGCGCCGGGTTGGATAGCCAAGGTGAGCTGAGCGTTGCGCCCTTTGTCGGCATCCATCACGGTCACCATCCCCACGGGGCTGTTGGGTTGCAGGTTCTCCTTGACGTAGAAAGTGAAGACGTCCTGCATGAAGCGGGGCTCGTTATCGTTCCGGTCGGCCACTCTCACCACCACCAGGGCCGAGCCCTGCAGGGAAGGCAACCCCTTGTCGCGGGCCGTGACTTGGAACTCGTAGGTGTCCCGCTGCTCGCGATCCAACACGGCCTGCACGCGCACGTCGCCCGAATCCGGGTCGATGGTAAAGAGCCCCGGGGGCGCCTCGGCCGCCAGCGGCGAGGGCTCCAAGGAGTAAGCCAACTCCGCGTTCTTGCCACTGTCCGCGTCGGTGGCTAGCACGGTAGCCACCCGCTCGCCCGGGGCGTTGTTCTCCGGGAAGGGCACTTCCAACACGGGCTGGCTGAAGATGGGCGGGTTGTCGTTGGTATCCGCCACCCGGACCAGCAGCGAGTTGTTGCTGGAGAGGCTGGGGCTGCCGGAGTCGACGGCCACGATGACCACGTTGTAATCCCGCAGGGCCTCGTAGTCGAGCGGGGCCGAGGTGTGCAGGAAGTACTTGCGCTTGTTCTGCGGCTCGCCCTCCCCTTCGCTGGCCGGCTTGAGCTGGAAGGGCACGTCGCCCACCACGGTGCAGGTGACCACGCCGTTCTCGCCTTCGTCGCGGTCCGAGACCTGGACCAGGGCGATGGGGGTGTCCACCAGGACGTCCTCGGCCACGCTGGCCACCCCGTCGCGCAGCGGGATGCGCCCGATCTTACGGATGTCGATGGTGGGCACGTTGTCATTCTCGTCGCGGATGGTCAACACCACCGTGGCCTTGTCGTTCTTGGGCGGCTGTCCGCGGTCTCGGGCCATGACGGTGAAGCGCAGCTGGCTCACCTCCTCGCGGTCGATGCGGTGCAGGACGCTGAGCCAGCCCGACGACTCGTCCAGGCGCAGCAGGCGCCTCACCGACTCGGTGGCCGCCCCGAAGACATACTCGATCTGGCCGTTGACCCCGGCGTCGGCGTCGGCCGCCCGCAGCTGGAGGATCGGCGTGCCCGGGCTGCTGTTCTCCGCCAGGTCCGCCTCGTAGACGCTCTTCTCGAAGCGGGGGCTGTTGTCGTTCACGTCGGTAATCAGCACGCGGAGGATGGCCTGCGAGGAGCGCGCCGGCTCGCCCCCGTCCCTCACCCGCAAGCTGAGCTCGTAAGAGTCCCTCTGCTCGCGATCCAAAGCCCCTTTGACGATCAGCTGCGGCTGTTTCTCGCCGTCCGGCGTGTCGGCCACCTGCAGCTCGAAGACGCTACTCCGAGCCTGGCCGTCTGTCTCTAGCCTCCGCTTGCCTCCGCCGGGATAGAGGGCCCCGTCGGTGGCGGAAGCGGCGGCGGGGGCCCCGGCGCCTCGCCTGCCGGCGTCCCCGCCGGGCTCCTGGAGCAGTTCGTAACGATCGATGCCGTTGCGCCCGAAGTCGCGGTCGGTGGCGGTAGGGAGCAGGTAGAGGGTGCCCACCGGACGGTTCTCCTCGACGGTGAGGGTCAACACCGGGGAAGGGAAAGTCGGCGTGTTGTCATTGATGTCCAGGATGATGACCCGACCCTCGAAGAGGTCGACCCAGCTCTGCGAGGGCCCGATCACCGACACCTCGAAGTCCAGGAAGCATTCGTTCTCGTCGAAAATCATTTGACACTGCGGCAGCTTCTCGCGGTCGATGCGCCGCTCCGTGGTGCTCAGCTCGCCCGTCATGTTGTCGATCTTCAAGTATTCCGAGCCGGATTCCAAGCTGAACGTTACCTCGCCCGAGCCGGTGACGATGCCGAGATCCGAAGCCACATTCCCGATCCGGATATCGGCCGGTCCTTCTTCGGCTAAGCGGTATCTCAAGACTTGCTTGGCGGCCGCCAGGCTGATCCAAAACGGCGGCGACAACAGCAGCAGGAACCAGCAGCAGCAACGGCAGCAGCGGTAGCAGTAGCGAGGTTGCACCAAACCCAGAAGCGCCGGCATCTTCCACATCTCGGCAGGACAACCCCGCCACCCCCCTAACCCCACCCCACCCCACCCGCCTTCCCCGACCAAAAAAGACCCCCGGCAGCCCTAGAAAGGTAACCGCCGTTCCCCCCGCCTTCCCAACCTCTTGCAGCTGCTTGGCCAGCCGAGAGAGAGAGAGAGAGAGACAGGGGAGGAAAAAAAAACCCTGAAGTTCAATTATAAAATCCTCTTGCCGGCTCTGGCAAAAAAAACTTCGCGTTCCATCCTTCTTTGGTGCAATAGGTAAAAAAAAAAAAAGACGACGAAGAAGCCGGGGATGGCGCGCGCGTCTCTCTGTGTCAGTCTGTGTGTGTGTGTGTGTATGACGGGGAGGGGTGCGTGGTGGGGGGAAGAGAAGCAGACCTAGGTTTGGCCGGAGGCTCCTTCTTCCCCCTCCTCGTCTCCTTCCTCTTGCCTTCTGCAGTTGCTCTCTCCTCACAGTTCACGGGGCAAATGTGTGGCTGGCTTTTTTCAAAAAAGCTGCATCTCCGCAGATAGGTTGGGGAGGAATTCCGCCTCTTCCTCCTCCTCCTTCGCCTCCTCCTCCTCCTCCTCCTCTCCTGCTCCTCCTCCTCCTTCTTCTTCTCCTCCAGCAGCGCTGGAATCACTTTGCAAGGTTGGCGAGAAAAAGCCAGAGGAAGAACAGCAGGGGAAGATCAGATCCAGCTTCGCTTTGCCGCTCCACCCCCCCCACCCCCCACCTCCAACCCGCCTACCCCCGGGCAGCTGAAACCGCCTCCCCCCCCCTCTCTCTCGCTTCTCCTCTCCTCTCTCTTTCCCCTTCCCTAGTTCAGTTCACTTCACTCTCTCTCTGTCTCTCTCTCTCTGTGTCTCCCGGCTTGGCTCGCTCACTCCGAGCCGACGTTCTCCGCCGTGGCATTCGCTCTCCTCTCTCCGCCGCTCCGCACAAAAAGGCTGCGGGGGGGGGGTAGGGTGCGGGCGGGGGACGTCAATCGCTTCATTCAAAGAGCGCTGGTGTCCGGCGGAAAAGGAAGGCGGGAGGACGCAGCAGTCCGAGTCTCTCTCTCTCTCTCTCTCCCTCCCTCCCTCCCTCCCTCCCTCTTCCACTGTTTCTCAGCGCTAGATAGTGGTAGGTGATTTCTTTCTTTCTTTCTTTTTTTCTTTCTTTCTTTTTTAAGCCTCTGGAGAAGCCAAGCAAATACGCCACCTCCGGGGCTGACAGCTGAAGCTATTTATGTATTTTTGGGGGAGATGGGGGGAAAGTGTTCTCGGTTTACAGAGCAGCTCCCGGAGCCGTCCCGTTTTGGTCTTCAAAAGATCTTGCCTCCAATCTTGTTCGGGAAGGGGGGGGGGGGCGGGGATCGTTTCCGATGCTGCCCCGGAGAAGATATTCCTTCTTCGCCTAAGAGGCGAGGGAGAAGAAAGAGAAAAGGGGAGGCGGGAAAAACCACAACCAACCCGCACAACTCTGCGCAAGGTCATTAGTCACAAAGCGAGACGCTGGCCCAAAAGCTGTCAGATAAGATCATTCGCCCAAACCGTACGTAACTGGAGCTCTATAAATAAGGTGGATTTCTCGCCGTCTTGTTCGGTCAGGCGTTCCAACTTTGCTCTTGCATCCGCAGCTAGTGTGTGTGTGTGTGTGTGTGTGTGTGTGTTTTTCCGCTCTTACCTGCGGTTGTGTCGGAAGACTAGGAGGCTGCAGCGCCGGGAGAGCGATTCACAAACGCGACTGCAGGCTCCCTCGCTGGCCGCTCCTGCCTTCCTGGCTCAATGCAGGTAAACCGGCACTCAAGTTCACTTCTCGCCCTCCCTTTCCCCCCCACCGCCCGACTCCTCCCGTTCAAAGGTTAGGACGGTGGAGTGCGTGCGATTATCTGGAAGCACCCCCCCCCCCCCATACACACACACACCCTTCTTCAATATTAGCGAATAATAGCGAAGGTTGAGAAGATAATCGAACAGGGGGAAGGAGGATGTAACCGTAGCTGCTTCCCACGTGAACGGCTACCGCTGGTGTTTAATTGCATCCGTAATTATGAAACTGGAAGGGGGGAGAGAAAAGGGGGGGCATAATAAACCCCCAAATCACTTGAGGTCCGAATGGTTGCGACGGATCGGCTTTGTGGGTGGGGGAGGGGAAGGGTGGTAATCCCGGCAGAGTCCCAGTTGTGAATGAAAAGCGAACGGAACACCGTAGTTTCCCTTCTCCGCAATTGTGTTGGTTTGTCGAGAGAGCCCTCTCGTTTCCCCAAACCGGCTCGTCTCGCTCAAGTGCGGCTGGTTGGTGCAGGGAGCTCAGGTCCGCCCCTCCCTCCGTCCCTCCCCGCTCTTCCAAAAACACTCACACACTAACGCGCGGAGAGAGAGAGAGAGAGAGAGAGAGAGAGCGGTTGCCGCTTGGTCAAGGGCCGCGGGTGGAAGGCGGAGGGAGGGAAGGAAGGAAGGAAGGATGGAAGGGAGGGAGGGAGGAGGAAAGGGGAAGGGAAGGAGGGAGGGAGGGAGAAAGGAAGGAAGGAAGGAAAGGGAAGGAGGGAGGAAAGAAGGAAGGATGGATGGATGGGAAGGAGAGAGAGAGGAGGGAATGGGAAGGGAAGGGAACAGAAGGGAAGGATGGAAGGAAGGAGGGATGGAAGGGAGGGAGGAGGAAAGGGGAAGGAAGGAAGGAAGGGGAAGGAGGGAGGAAAGAAGGAAGGAAGAATGGAGGGAGGGAGGGAGAGAAGGAGGGAGGAAGGAAGGAAGGAAGGGGAAGGAGGGAGGGAAGAAAGAAGGAAGGAGGGAGGGAAGAAAGAAGGAAGGAGGGAGGAAGAAAGAAGGAAGGAAGGAAGGAAGGAAGGAAGGAAGGAAGGAAGGAAGGAAGGAAGGAAGGAAGGAAGGAAGGAAGGAAGGAAGGAAGAAAAGAAAGAAAGAGAGGCGGCCGAATCTCAAGTTTTGCCCCGGGTGGTTGAGAAATGGCTGAGAAAAATAAAATTAAAAAAAAAATTCAAACAAACTCCGAGCAGCTCAGCGGCTCGGCTCCTGCAGCAGAGAAGCCCGGGCAGACGGGCCAACAGAAAGGGAGGGGCCGAGTTATGAGGCGCTGAGCTTTATGCTCCACACAAGCTTCCCGTTTACCCTCCGGCGACAGGTTGCGGCTGGGGGTGGGAGGGAGTCCAAGGGATGAGCGCCCCCCCCCAGCCCCGGTTTTCCCGGGGAGGCTTCATTCCAGCTCCGGAGGCTGACTGGAGGGTTGTCTCTCGCTCCTCGCAGTGGCCGGGAGGGAAATGGCCTGACCCCCCTCCAAAAAATTCCTCCGCGAGAGATCTGGGTCTCTTCTGCTGGAAAGGAGGCAACGCGGGGAAGAAAGACCGGGGGGGGGGGTTCCTTCCTTCCTTCCTTTCTTCATTCATTCTTTCTTTTTCTTTCCTTCCTTCCTCCCTCCTTTCCTCCATTCTTTTTTCATTCCTTCCTCCCTCCATTCCTCCCCTTCTTTCCTTAATTCTTTCCTTCCTTTCTTCATCCCTCCCTCCCTTCATTCTTTCCTCCCTCCCTCCTTCCATCCTTTCCTTCCTTCTTTTTTTCCTCTCTCCCTTTCTCCCTCCCCCTTCTTTCCTTCATTCTTTCCTTCCTTCATCCCTCCCTTCCTCCCCTTCTTTCCTTCCTTCCTTCCTTCCTTCCTCACTCCTTCCTTCCTTCTTTTTCTTTCTTTCCTTCCTTCCTTCCTTCCTTCCTTCCTCCATCCCTCCCTTTCTTTCTTTCTTTCTTTCTTTCCTTCCTCCTTCCTTCCTTCTTTCCTTCCTTCCTTCCTTCCTTCCTCACTCCTTCCTTCCTTCTTTTTCTTTCTTTCCTTCCTTCCTTCCTTCCTTCCTTCCTCCATCCCTCCCTTTCTTTCTTTCTTTCTTTCTTTCCTTCCTCCCTCCTTCCTTCCCTTCTTTCCGGAGAGAAAGGTGGAATTACGTGTGTCGGTGCTTGGCGTAAGCTCGCTCGCTTGCTTTCACTTTTCACAGGGCGGTTTGGGGAGGAGGAGGAAGAGGCGCCGGGTGGGTTGTAGGGGCAAGAGCCGAACTCGGGAATGTCCGGGGCGAAAGGGGGACCGGAGAGACTTTCGGGTCTGGAAAGGGGCGGGGGGGGGCTGAAGAGGGGACCCCTGCTGCCCTCTCCGGGGCGACTATTGGGGCGAAGACCCCCAGCGCTTCTACTCCGAGGGCTCCAGGCATCTCCGCGGCCGGCAGAGCACTTTTGGAGCCCGCTACTTTGCAGCGGCTCCCACGACGCTTTTTGGGGGGGTCTCCAGCCCCCTCCCTTTCCTTTCCTTTCCTTTCCTTTCCACCCAGCCAGCCCCTCTGCTGGGCAGAGAAGGGGCCGCGGGTTCATCTTTCTCCCCACTCCCCACTCCGGGGGGGGGCGAAGTTCATTTAAGAAGAGGGTGAGCAGACCGGGGTCCCCTGGCCTCAGCTCGAGGGGGGGCGAAAAAGGGGCTTCCCGGAGAACCAGGGGGAAGGGGCTGTCTCTTCCACCCGCAGCCGAACCGGCTGGGCGCCTCCTTCCTTCTCCGAGACAGCTGCAGGCGCTCCAGTTCGCCGGGTCTCTTCCTGGCTGGCAGAGCTCAACGGGCCCGCCTCTTCATCCTCCCCTCCCTCCCTCCTCACCCGCCGGAGGTGCGTTGTGTGTGTGTGAGAGAGAGATTGTCTTGCGGGGTGGGTGAGGGGAAGAGAGAGGCGCTTGCTTTTCTTTTCTTTTTTTCTCTCCAAGATCTGCAGCATCAGCTAGAAAACGCCACTTGGCGCAGGCTCAGTGCGCCTCGCCGCAGTCCCCGTGTGGGGCGGCGGAGGGGTTGGCTGGGGTGTTGGGGGGGGGGGAAGAGGAGGCGGGTGTGTGTGTGGGGGGTGGGCAGAGGCGGGAAGCGCCGGCAGTTTCTCGGCAGGTTAAACGGGATTAATCCCAAATCTCCGCATTGTTTGTCAAGCGGCTTGGCTGTCTCTCTTTCTCTCTCTCTCCCCCAGTCTCTCTCCATCCTTCTCCGAATTTCATCCAGCCCCCCGCCACCACAATCTTTCCAAAGCCCCTCCCGGGAGGCGGACCGTCTCCGCCAGGCGGCCCCCGTTGTGGAGAGCGCTTCGCATTCCGCTTTTTCCTTTGCAACCGCGGAGGAGATGCTGCTGCTGCTGCTGATGGTGTTATCCACCCCACCCCCACCCCGGTTGCCTCTTCGGGGAGACGAGTTGGAAGATGAACCCCGTTTCTCTCTCTCTCTCTCCATCCTCCCCCGCCCTTTCCAGGGATGATGGACCAACCGTTTGGATTAGGTCCCAGTTCTTCGGCGGCGGTCGGTTGGCAGCAGCTTTCTGAGCTGTCCGGGCGTAATATGGCCGAGACACCCCCCCCCCACACACACACACACCAAAGGAGGGGGAGGGGGTCGCGGAGCTGCAGGGGGAAAGATGTGGCCCGGGATTCCCCCCCCCCGCCTCCCTCCCGCTCCTAACCCTCCGATTTAAATTTGAGGGAAATGCAGAGCCTTTTTTCCGCAGTGTGTAGGGGGTGTGTGTGGATGCGCGTGAGAGCCAGCCTGCCCTTCTGCTGCGCGGTTTGTTCGTCGGAACGCTCTTGTCCGCACGCGAGTTGCCCCCCAGCCCCCGCCTCCTGCTCTACCTGCTTCCCTTTGCCGGCCTCTGGCCGTCTTTTCCCGGCGGGGAACCTCGCAGCGCAAGTCCCGAGGATGCCGTTTTCCCGGGGGGGGGGCGCCCCCCTTAATAAACGCCCCTCGCCCCTTCTCTCTTCCTCTCCGTCCCCGGTCTTCGGCAGCGCCTCCCTGCATTCGCTCGCCGGGTGCCTTCCCTGCTCCGGAATGCGTCGGATGGCGGTGGCGCTGACCTTCACGCTGGATGGGTTCCCCTCTTTGCAAGCAGAGATAACGCCGCCACCCACTCTCCCATCCCCCCTCCTCCTCTTTGCTCACCCACTCCCCCCACCCCCCCACCCACCCACTTTCACCCGGCCAGGAAATCAGTGAGTAGTCTGCTTGCCCAGGTTGGCGCGTGCTGAGAAGGGCAGGGAGGGGTAGTTAGGAGAGCGCCCCCCCCCTTTCCCCGTCCCCGATCCCTCTTTCCCCTCCTTCCACGCGACCTCCCCTCCCCTTTTTTCCCCAATTCTAGAACAGCGATCCGCCTTGGGCCACGCGCCCCTCTTGCCTTTCCCCTTTCTACCCGTTTCCCGAAGTGATTGATTAGGCTCCTGCTAGCATCGCCCCGCACCCCTGGCTATAATTGTGCTGATGCTACAATTTCTTTTCCCCGCCGATCCGCCGGAGTGGAGATTCTCCTCTGGATGAGGTGGGGGGGGAGAGGAGAGGGGGAGGAAGAGGCTAACAGCCTTGGGTACCACCGCCGTTGCTCTTTAGGGAAAGACGTAGAGCGGGGATGCGTGTGTACCCCCAATCCAGCACCGGGCGGGCCGCTCAAACAAGCGGAAACCCCCATCGGTGGGACCCAGGCAGCAATGCAAAAACCGGCGTTCTCCCCTCCGGTCCGGATGTGTCTGTATGTGTATGGTGGGAAACCTTTCTCCACGGAACCGGTTCTTGCCCCAAAAAATGTTAGGCGGGGAAGGGGAGCAGTGCCGTAGAGGGGGAGAGAATGGAAGGGGGAGGGGATTTTGGAAGGCGAGTGGGCTGGGAGCTCTTCCCTTCCTCCTCCTGTGAAATTGGATTAATTCGTGAGCCTTGGGGATGGGGGAGGGGGGATGGGGGGTGGGATGGGGACATTGAGCCACCTCTGCACCAATGGAATTCCCTGCCCTATCCTTCCCACCCAACCCCACCTGTGGTCTTGCAAAAGATCTCCAACAGTTCCAACTGAGCTGTTTCTCCTTTGAGAACCCACTCACACAACCCCATACCCCATTGTCTGAACCGGTGGCGGTGGGTGATGGATTTTGGATTTCAACCAGATCTTTGGGTGAGTGAGTGGGGGGCGGGAAAAAAGGAGGTTAAGCTTGGCCAATCCTCTGGGCAGGATTTCCAGGAAGAATCTTCCAGGAATGGGGATGGTGGGGGGGATCATCCCCGCCACCACGTGGCCTGTGAGCTGGAAAAGGTTAAATAGAGTAAAAATGAGATTGTCCAGTTTGTAGGAATGTATGGTTGGGGGAGGGTGCCCAGTAGAGAGACAGCAGACTAAGATGATTGTGGATGTCAGGGAGAGAGAGAGAGAAACAACAACAGCAACAACAACCTAACTCGACAACTCCACCAAGGGACAAACAGAAGAAACGACACCCCGAGATCTGATGACCTTTTCCCTTCTCCTTGAAATAAAGGAAGAAGGACATCCCCGCTGAGTTTAGCCATCTTTTGTGGTTTGATCTTCCTTGCCTGCTTTCCCATGGAAAGGGGTTGTTCCTTCCACCCGCCCCAAAACCCGCCCAGAGTTTAACAATCCTTAGGTTTTAAAAAATAAATAAATAAATAAATAGGATTGGCCACTTCAGAAGTAACTGTAGTCAACAGCAACGGTTATTGAAGTTCTCTTCCCACTCCTTCAATTTTTTTTTTCTTTTTGGGGGGAGGAGAGATTTGATGGACTCCATGAAGAAAGGAAAGCGAAAAAGAAAACCAGTAACCATTCACAGTCTCCTTCGTACTTGTCAGTTTGATGGGTGCATCAACTGCTTTGAGATGCTTGAACAAGGAAAGTGTGGATTTTTTTCTCTCCCAATGGTGAAGAATACTTCAAAAGAGAAAGGGAAGGCTGCCTAGAGAACATGCAAAATTGTACTTCTTCCTTCTGAATTTGGGAAGGGAACTCCACTGTGAATCGCTGTTGCATATTGCTGCTCAGAAACCTGCATTGCCTATATGTCCCTCTGTAATTGCTTCTAATTATTATTATTATTATTATTATTTATTAGATTTTTATTTCGCCCTTCTCCCGAAGGACTCAGGGCAGTGAACAGCCAAGTTGAAACAACAAGTACATAGACAAAATTAAAAACATATTAAAAAACTAATAATAAACTGGCCAATAAAATTAACACTAAAATAAGCAATCCACCCAGGAGCATATAAAGAGATTGTATAATGTGTTGCTTGAAATAGATTCAGAAAAGGATTTGGTAAAGGACTGTATGATAAAATGGGCACAGAATACTCAGGAACCAATAATGTTGGAAACATGGGAGAAAATTTGGGTTAGAAATGTTAAGTTTACACAAGCACAGAATTTAAGGGAAAATTTTTATAAGATGTTTTATAGATGGCACTTAGATCCCAAAAAATTATCATGTATGTATCCTAATATCCAAGCGAAATGTTGGAGGTGTGATTGTGATGACGCTACATATTTTCATATTTGGTGGACTTGCAAGAAAATTAAGGTCTTTTGGATAAGAATTTGGCAGATTATTCAAAATGTACTGAAGAAGAAGATAAAGTTCCTGCCACAATTTTTCCTTTTGGGAATTATAACGGATTGTACAGGGATTGAGACTAAATTGATTCTGAATTTAATAACAGCAGCAAGACTGTTGATTGGACAATACTGGAAGAAAGAAGAGATACCTACAATAGAAGAATGGATATTGAAAGTTATTAATTTGGCTGAGATGGCTAAAATCTCAGCGTTTTTAAAAGACAATACGCAGGAAAGATATTTAATTGAATGGAAAAAATGGATTGATTATCTACAAAACAGATATCAGATTAAGAAATATCAGATTGCCTTTGAATAATTAGAAAGTTATTTTATGTAATGGGGAGGTTGGGAGATGAAAAGCTTTGGATGTGGTTATTTGGATTGAAGGAAAATTTTATTCTATGTTTGGTTTATGTATAACAATACCTTGTGATTGACCGGGAAGCCGGGGGAGGGGAAGGGGTTTTGGGAGGGGGGAAAAAAGGGGGAAAAATGTTTTTGTTTTTTAAAACTCTTTCAATAAAAAAATAAAAAAATAAATAAAATAAGCAATCCTAAAACCCCACTTAAAATTTCCTCAAGCTAGCCCCGCAAGTTGGAATAAGAAAGTCTTGAGCTCGCGTTTAAAAGACCGGAGGTCGGGGAGTTGACGCAGCCCCGGAGACAACTCATTCCATAGGGCTGGAGCCCCCACAGAAAAGGCCCTCCCCCTGGGGGCCGCCAGTCGGCATTGTTTGACTGATGGCACCCTGAGGAGGCTCTCCCTATGGGAGTGCACAGGCCGATGGAAGGCTATAGGCAGCAGCAGGCGGTCCCGTAGGTAACCCGGTCCTGTGCCATGGAGCGCTTTAAAGGTGATAACCAGCACCTTGCACCCGGAAGACCACCGGCAACCAGTGCAGGCTGCGCAGAAGTGGTGTTATATGGGAGCATCGCGGTGCCCCTTCTATTACCCGCGCAGCCGCATTCTGGACCAGTTGGAGCCTCCTGGTGCTCTTCAAGGGGAGCCCCATGTAGAGAACATTGCAGTAGTCCAGGCGGGAAAGCTGTCTCTCTCTCTCTCTCTCTCTCTCTCTGTGTGCGTGTGTGTGTGTTGTGTGTGTGTGTGAGAGAGAGACAGACAGACAGAGATTACCCCTACTTCAGTGTTTTGCCACCGGTTCGCTGGCCACGCATGTGTGGTGTGCGCCAAGTGTGCGCATTGCACACAAAACACGCTGTGTGCGCATGTGCTTTCTGCACAAAACATGCTGTGTGCACGCATGCACAGTACATGCCCAACGCGTGCTTCGCGGAGAAAAAGGAGGCTTGGGAAGGTAAGTAGCACAGTGAGGATGTGGGGGAACAGCTCTGCCGTGCGATTTAGATTCACTAGAAAGAAGATTTTTCCTGCTTTCTAGCGATTTTAAATTGCGTGGCACAGCTGATCATCGGAAATATTGGTTTGGATGAACCGGTAGCTTTCTTTTATTACCGGTTCACCCGAACCGGTAGTTTTTAGCACTACCGTTTCGGCCGAACCGGTGCGAACCAGTAGAATTTCAACACTGCCCTAGTTCCTATCAACAGATCTTTGAAAGAACAGAATGTGGCTTCTAATAGGATTAAACGCCATTTAGAAATGCATCTTCCAGAAATATACAAACAAAACATTGCATTTTGCTTTTTTTAAAAAAAAAAAAGTTTCTCTTGCAGTATATTAAATGAAGCTGAATAAAATCTCCCCCTTATTAATCTGGCACCAACATATTCCCCTTTCATGGTTTAAAGCGCAGGGAGTCCTTGACTTAGGGCCATAATGGGGCCCAAAATTTCTGTTGCTAAGTGAGAGTGAGTTCTGCCCCATTTTACAACTTTTCTTGCCACGGTTGTTAAGTGAATCACTGCCATCATTAAGTTAGTAACACGGTTGCTAAGTTCAATTGTGGTTATAAGTCAAGAGCTTATCTATAGTAGGTTTGAAGAATGCCTAGTGGTTTAGACATTATACAAGTTAATACAGCAATAAGTGGGAACATTACAATAGATTCCCTTAATTTAATATTGAGTGGCAGCCTCTTTTTTCCTGCCATTCTTTAATCCACTTTTGAAATTCAATAGATTTGTCCTTTAATCTTTAACCAATCTCTCTAACCAGTGGAAAAATCTAACCTCCAGATAATTGAACAAAATGAACCAACACTGTCAAGCTATTCACTAAGTCTGCATTACTATTAATCTTCTCATTGTTCCTATCACCCATCTCTTCCCACTTATGACTGTATGACTGTAACTTGTTGCTTGTATCCTTACAATTTATATTGATATGGTTTCCTGATTGCTTATTTGTACCCCGTGACTATCATTAAGTGTTGTACCTTATAATTCTTGATGAATGTAACTATTCTTTTTATGTACACTGAGAACATATGCACCAAACACAAATTCCTTGTGTGTCCAATCACACTTGGCCAATAAAAAATTATCTCTCTCTCTCTCTCTCTCTCTCTCTCTCTCTCTCTCTCTCTCTCTCTCTCTCTCTCTCTCTATCTATCTATCCTGTTTCCTCCAAAATAAGACATCACCTGGTAATAAACCCAATGGGGCTTTTGAGCACATGGCAATAAGGCCAAGTGCTTATTTCAGGGTTCAAAAAAGTATAAGACAGGGTCTTATTTTTGGGGAAACATGGTGTCTGTCTGTCTGTCTGTCTGTCTATCCATCCATCCATCCATACATCCATCCATACATCCATCTTCACTTTCTACTTTTTCTCTCTTTTATATGTTCTTTTTCTATGCTGGCATGGTCTTGTAATCATAATAAAAACAAATTACTTAAAACATTCCATGAAGTTATGACTTTACTTATGATTAAAAGTTTGGGAATAAGTGTCAAGTTTTTTGTTTTGTTTTTTAAGTTTTAATTTTTAACGATAGATGGTGTCCATATTTTCCTTTCATTTGTGTCTATGTGTATGTGTGTATCGTGGTATACAATGTGGTCTCATCATAGCGATCAGAGGTGGTATTCAGCCAGTTTAGGTGAACCAGTAGTGGCATAATGCCATCCTATTTAGCCATGTTTTTGAGGCCGGGCGCATGCACAGAAGGCTGAGTGCATGCGCAGAAGATGTGCAGCAGGGGTGAAATGCTCCCGGTTCGGACCGGATCGCATGAACCGGTAGTGATGGGGGGCGGGTATTTCGGAGAACTGGTAGCAAAAATCCCTTCCCCACCCTCCACCGCCCACACCTCACTGTTCCTCTTCTCTATTCCTGAAGCACTCGGTGGTGATATAGCTGCAAACGGCCTTAAATGACTGCCACGGCGCTTCAAAGGGCCGCACAATACAGCTGATCAGCGCTGTAGGCGGCTAGTAGACCGGTGCCTCTATTTTTAAAGAAGGTAGCCCGGTACCTCCCAAAAAAAAGGCAATTGGTAGACCGGTGCCTCTAGTTTTAAAGAAGGTAGACCGGTACCTCCCAAAAAAAAGGCAATTGGTAGCCTCTAGTTTTAAAGAAGGTAGATCGGTGTGCTCCCAAGTTTTGTATATTTTATTATTTTTATTATTTATTATTATTGGCCATGCCCATTCAGTCACCTGGTCACCAAGCCAAGCCCACCAATTAAGCCACACCTACAGAACCGGTAAGGAAAAAATTAGATTTCACCCCTGAGAAAGATAGATAGATAGATAGATAGATAGATAGATAGATAGATAGATAGATAGATAGATAGATATAGATGGACGGACAGACAGAAAGATAATGTGTGTGTTTTTGTGTGTGTGTGTGTGAGAGAGAGAGATGAATTAACTAGGGAGAGGGCTAGTGTGTCTATGAGTAGGCATGTCAAAGAGAAGGACTAGGGGTGACATGATACCTGCCTTTTGGTACTTGAAGGACTGTCACAGAGAAGAGGGAGTTGACTTATTCTCCAAAACACCAGAGGGCAGGACTAGAAATAAAGGCTGGCAGATCATTAAATAAAGATCCAACCTAGAACTAAGGAGAAATTTCCTACTGTGGGAACAATTAATCATTGGAACGGCTTGCCTCAGGAAGTTGTCGGTGCTCCATCACTGGTAGTTTTCAAGAAGAGTCTGGAAGGCCATTGGTCTGGCATTTATTTATTTATTTATTTATTTTGCCACAACAATATATGTAGGTATCATACAAAAAGATTATATAGTATATAAACACATATATGAGTAAATATAAGGAGGTATAGGCATATATATATATAGGAAGAAAAAAAGAAAAACAATAGGACAGAAACGGTAGGCACGTTTGTGCGCTTATGCACGCCCCTTATGGTCCTCTTAGGAATGGGGTGAGGTCAATAGTGGAAAGTTTTTGGTTAAAGCTTTTAGGATTATGGGAAGAGACCACAGAGTCAGGTAAAGTGTTCCAAGCACTGATGATTCTGTTACAGAAGTCATATTTTCTGCAATCTAGATTAAAGCGGTTGACATTAAGTTTAAATCTATTGGTTGCTCTTGTATTATTGCAATTGAAGCTGAAGTAGTCTTTAACAGGAAGGACATTACAATTTATTTATTTATTTATTTATTTGTTCAAATTTATATACCGCCCTATCTCCCTAGGGACTCAGGGCGGTTCACAGGCAATTAAAAACAGACATATAAATACAATTTAAAATCAGACATAAAAAACTTATTCAATAGCCAGATTGATAAAAACAATATAAATACTAAAAAACCCTATAAAACCAATAAATTTAAAAACTAACCCAGCCCCGCGCAAATAAATAGGTGTGTTTTGAGCTCGCGACGAAAGGTTCGGAGGTCCGGAAGTTGACGAAGTCCTAGAGGGAGTTCGTTCCAGAGGGTGGGCGCCCCCACAGAGAAGGCCCTTCCCCTGGGTGTCGCCAGACGGCACTGCCTAGCCGACGGCACCCTGAGGAGTCCCTCTCTGTGAGAGCGGACGGGTCGGTGAGAGGTACTCGGTAACAGCAGGCGGTCCCGTAAGTAACCCGGCCCTATGCCATGGAGCGCTTTAAAGATTGTCACCAAAACCTTGAAGCGCACCCGGAAGGCCACAGGTAGCCAGTGCAGTCTGCGCAGGATAGGTGTCACACGGGAGCTCCCTCTATCACTCTATCATCTCAATAGATGATTCTGTGAGTTAAACTTAGGTCTTGTCGAAGGCGGCGGAGTTCCAAGTTTTCTAAGCCTAGGATTTTAAGTCTGGTGGCATTGGTATAGGATCTCCTGTCTGAGCAGGACATTGGACTAGTCCAGGGGTCTCCAACCTTGGCAACTTTAAGACTTATGGACTTCAACTCCCAGAATTCCTCAGCCAGCTTTGCTGGCTGAGAAATTCTGGGACTTGAAGTCCACAAGTCTTAAAGTTGCCAAGGTTGGAGACCCCTGGACTAGAAGATCTCCGTTCCATTCTCACTCTATTATTCCATGTTCTAGCCATCTCCAGTGTAAGAATTGAAAGAGTCTGGTCCTCACTCACTAAGATGAAATTCTGTTCCGACATCAGAAGCAAATCCTAACCCAAAGAAAGCTAACAAACATCTACATGTTTCCTTTAAGCGGAGGTGGGAAAGGGAAGTAAGTACATATTGTGTCAAGACAATGCAGTTACCGTCGAGGTGTTGCAGTGTTTCATTTATTTATTTATTTTAAAAGAAAAAAAAAACTCACCTTTTTCAAATTTGAAACAAACTTTTGTTCTTCCTTCCTGAATCAAGCAATAACCGACTGAAGTAGCTGTGAAACACTAACTCAAACACCTAAAGAGGTTTCCCACCCAACAGTGGCGGAAAGCCGCTTCTTGTTCGTAAAATCTTTTCTTTTTTGCCCCCGTCCCATTTTATTCCAGCTTTTCTCCTTCTCTTGCAATTACTCTGATAAGCACTTACTTTTCAGAAAGAAATGCTTGGCAGCACAAGGAATCCTTTGAAATCGGACCGGAGGTGAAGAAAGCCCTCCAATTTGAAGGCCTAAATCCTTATCCCTTGAAATAAATAATAATAACAACAATAATGGCAAAATAATGTGGTATGCCTATGGTTTGAGAATGAGCACCACTTAGCAATTTTTTTTTCAACATCGTTTTTTGCTTAAAGCAGTGGGAAAATTGTAAACAGACGTTCCATTTCATACACGAAATACATTGCATGAAGGATATAGGACCGCGAGGGCGAACCTGTGTGTCGTGTCCCACCCCCCACTCCGACGAACGAGTCCAGGAAGTCCGTGGCAAACTTGGCAACGAAGCCTCTGCAGCTTTCCAAGTCCCTTCGAGGTTTATCAGGGCAGGCAGGAGTCCAAGTTGTGACTTCAGCGATAGGGTCCGGTATCAGCAAACTCGATAAGACTTTGCTTGACTCAAGGTTGGAATGCCAAAAGCGGGTCCTTTATATAGGCTGTGGGGTGTGGCTCCATGACTCAGCATTTATCCAGGCCTGCCCCACCCCTCCTTCTGCTGGCGTCGCCTCTCAGATCTCCGGAAGCGAGGGTCCACCCACTTTGAATTGTCTTCACCTGGATCTGCTGTCACTAATTCCAGCACCTGGCTGGCTTCCTCTGACGGCTGAGCCAAAGGAACACACGCCATATGAGTGAGATTTATCGGGCTTGTTTGTTCACTCCTGGCATCCACTCCAGGCATGGGGCCAGGGCCGGGGCTGGTGGCATGATAGGCCGTTCATCTTCATTATCAGACTCGGAGTCTGATAACAGACCCGGTTGGAGACGGGAGGGGCCCGGCTGAGGAGAGGAGGGAGGACGAGCCAAAACACTATGGTACCCGTTTTGCTTTCTGGCACGCATGCCCCTGACACGCATGCTGTCCATCATGCAGTGCCAAAAACCGATGTGTGCATGCGCGCCGGCCAGCTGATTGTCAGGGGGACATGCACGCCAGAACCTGGAAGTTCAGCTTTTCTGGAGCAGGGATCACCAAACTTTTGGACCTCAGGGACCACTAAATTCATAATTTTAAATCCCACGGACCACTAATGATCTGTCTAATGACTGGCTGGGTGGGCGTGGCTAGGTGGTCATGTGACTGGGTGGGCGTGGCCAACTCGATGTCACTCACATCAAGGGGCACCTTGCCAGCCTCTACTCACCCCTCCCCTGCCAGCCACTCCTCACTTCCCCACCCGGGCTCCTTAGGGCCCCAACAAAGGAAGCAGTTGTTGGAGCTAAGCAGCCACCATGAGAAAGTTGGCAAAACAGCTGACTCAGTTCCGATTGGATCTGACCGAGAACGAGGCTCAGCAGAAGCACCTCACTGAGGACTAGGAGCATGGGCTTTCCAAGCAGAGGGAAGTGCAAGGCCAGTTCCAGGCCATGATGCAGTCCCACTGGAACAAGGTCCTCCAGCTCTTTGCCACCAGCAGTGCTTCCCTCCAGTCTTCGCCCAAAGCCCAGATCAGCAGTGCCCTCCTCCAACCCACATAAAAAAACCCCAAAGGGGGAGACTCTCTGCAGCAACACAAACGTTCATTGCATGTATCTGTCCCAGGGACCATAGTTTGAGGACCCCTGATTTAGTGCAATATAAATAAATGCAAATAATTTTTCTGCGGACCACCAAAATTTCCTCGCAGACCATCAGTGGTCCACGGTCCACCAGTTGGTGACTGCTGTTCTGGAGTGTGATCCTGTTGTGCCTCGTCCGCCCCCCTCTCCGCATCCAGGCCCCTCTCATCTCCTGTTATCTCAGCCAGGGACTGATAGTGCAGACGAATGGCCTGGCATGCCTCCAGCCCCCAGTCCTGGCACCATGCCCGGACAGACCGAGCATGACAAATGGCCTGGCATGCCTCCAGCCCCCAGTCCTGGCACCATGCCCGGACAGACCGAGCAAATAAATCCCTCCCCCACAGCATGTGAGCCTGAGGAGCATGAACCCAGTCACGAGCTGGAATTGCCGGCAGCTGGAGGGTGGACAGATCCATGCTTCCAGAGAATGGAGAGGCGACATCAGCAAAAGGAAGGGAGGGGCAGGCCTGGATAAGTGCTGAGTCATGGAGCCACACCCCATGGCCTATATAAAAGATCTGCTTTCTGGCATTCTTTGAGTCAGGCAAAGTCTAATCTGGATTGCTGAAGCCACACCTTGGACTCCTGCCTGTCCTGAGAACTCTGACAGAACTTTGGCAAAGCTGCAGAGGCTTTGTGGCCACGCCTGATACAGACTTCCCCGACCCGGCCGTCAGAGGAGGAGTGGGACACGACAGATCCCTTTGTGTGTGTGGCAGTGCCAAAAACCGGCTTGCACATGCAAATTAGCCAGATGATCATTGGGGGCGCATGCGCACTAGAACCTGTAAGTTCGGCTTTCCCAGAGCATGGCCCCGACGAGTGCGAGCAACGTTTCCACCATCACTGATATCGGACATCAGAAAGCAAAACACCTTTCTGTCACCAATTGATTAATGGACAGGAATTTGGGCTAGCTTTGTGCACGGCAGATGCCCTCTGTTTGACATTGATCGTTTGGTGAAATGAAAGGGGTCATCTGTCATGTCCCTCATTCTTAAAGAACGAGACACATCTACACAACTCTCCTCCCAAACTATTGTTTTTGAATGGACTTTCACGCTTGATGCAGTGGTGAAATCCAATTTTTTTTTTACTACTGGTTCTGTGGGCGTGGCTTGGTGGGCGTGTTGTGGCTTGGTGGGTGTGGCTTGGTGGGCATGGAAGGGGAAAGATACTGCAAAATCCCCATTCCCTCCCCACTCCAGGGGAAGGATATAGCAAAATCTTCTTTCCCACCCCACTCAGGGGCCAGCCAGAGGTGGTATTTGCCAGTTCTCCAAACTACTTAAAATTTCCGCTACCGGTTCTCCGAACTGCTCAAAATTTCCGCTACCGGTTCTCCAGAACCTGTCAGAACCTGCTGGATTTCACCCCTGATCTATCTATCTATCGCTATCATCTCTATCTATTTATCTATCTATTTCATCTCTATCTATCATCTATTTAGCTCCCCCCCCCCTCTCTATCTATCACATTTAGGAACTGCCCATCTTCCTCATACAGATATTCAATGCTTCCACCTAGACTCCTCCTCATAGATTGACGTCAAAAACTCCAGAAGGGAAATCCTTTATATTTTGTAAATATGTACATGAAGGCATCACTGTAATTCTGACTGTAGATGTATCATTTTATTGCATGGTCTTTGTCGTTGCCAATCTGTTCTTCAAACAAGAACATGTAGTCCTTGAGTTATGATCAAAATTGAGTCTATTTACTATGACCTGTGGTTTAGGCAGTTGACTGATAGCCTTCTTGATTTCCTGTCATAGTCGTATATCAACTTGCTTGTATGTACACTGAGAGCTTATGCACCAGAGACAAATTCCTCGTGTGTCCAATCACACCTGGCCGATAAAAAAATTCTCTTCTCTTCTCTTCTCTTCTCTTCTCTTCTCTTCTCTTCTCTTCTCTTCTCTTCTCTTCTCCACTGCCCTGCCCTGCCCTCTTCTCCTCTCCTCTCCTCTCCTCTCCCCTCCTCTCCTCTCCTCTCCTCTCCTCTCCCCTCCCCTCCCCTCCCCTCTCCTCTCCTCTCCTCTCCTCTCCTCTTCTCTTCTCTTTCCTTCTCTTCTCTATTCCATTTTATTCCCAGGTGTTGTTTTCTGCTTACTCAGCTTACTTTTGCTCTCTTCAATCCTCAACTTTTTCTCCTCTCACACCCACAATGTTGTAGCCTAAGGGCCTGGGTGGGATGAAGCTGCCTACAGACATTGGGATATTCCTCCAAATGCCAAGATGTGAGTCAGTTAGCCAGACAGCTGCCGGGGACGGGGAGGAGGGGGCGCGCTTGCAAATAAACTGTACCAGTCGAAGAATAAATGAATGAATAAGCCTATATCTACTCAAGTTTCAGGGCCTGTAAACTTTGATATCTGTTTGAAAGAAAGCATGAGCTGAGCTGAGCTGAGCTGAGCCTTAAGGAAGCTTGCCTGACTGGCTGCAGCTGTTTTCCCCAAATGCACAGTGCAACCCCAGCCCTTCATTCCTTCACAGGCTGCTTTGACATACTCTATTTAAAGCTAAGTCTATATACATTTGTTTCTAACGTTATGCTAAGCTGTTAACAATGGTCTCTTGTGTTCATTATAAAGATACTGCACATATAACTTATTTTGATCAGATCATCAGTTCCTAAGCTCTCTTAAATGCTTTCCTTCCACAAAATGTTTTTTTTAAAAATCCATAAACCATGAAATGAGGACTTGGGGCAGAGGTGGGTTCGGCCGGTTCGGACCAGTTCAGGTGAACCCATAGCGGCGACCTGCCCACCCATCCACTCGCTCCAGCAGTATGCCATCTGATTTAGCCATGTTTTCTAAGTCATATGCATGCACATATTCGGTGCGTAGCGAACCGATGGTAAAATTATGTCAAACCCACCTCTGAACTGGGGCATTGCATCTCTCATCTACAGAAAAGATAGTGAAAGGAATAATAGGAAAGCAGTTTTTTTTTTAAAAAAAATTGCCTTTATAGATTGTAGCATCTTTTGTAATTTCACTTCCAATGGAAAAAAAGAAGCAGCTGGTGAACATTCATATTGCATTCAGTTTTGGACGCCACGATATAAAAAAGATGTTGAGACTCTAGAAAGAGTGCAGAGAAGAGCAATAAAGATGATTAGGGGGGACTGGAGGCTAAAACATATGAAGAACGGTTGCAGGAACTGGGTATGTCAAGTTTAATGAAAAGGACTAGGGGAGACATGATAGCAGTGTTCCAATATCTCAGGGGTTGCCACAAAGAAGAGGGAGTCAACCTATTCTCCAAAGCACCTGAAGGCAGGACAAGAAGCAATGGGTGGAAACTAATCAAGGAGAGAAGCAACTTAGAACTAAGGAAAAATTTCTTGATAGTTAGGATGGAACAACTTGCCTCCAGAAGTTGTGAATGCTCCAACACTGAAAATTTTTAAGAAAATGTTGGACAATCATTTGTCTGAAGTGGTGTAGGGTCTCCTGTCTGGGCAGGGGGTTGGACTAGAAGGCCTCCAAGGTCTCTTCCAACTCTGTTGTTGTTGTTATTGTTATTGTTGTTGTTGTTGTTGTTATTATTCCACTTCTTAGAATATGGAACATAAAATAATAGAGTTGGAAGGGACCTTGAAGGTCTTCTAGTCTTCTGCTTTCACACGTGTTCCTCTGAGCTCAGAAACTGTTCCATAGCAATAGCAATAATAGCGCTTAGACTTATATGGAGTGGTGGGTTTCCAATATTCTTACCACTGGTTCACCACACACATGAGCCTTCCGTGCATGCATCCAGCCTTCCGCGCACGTGCTTTGCCTGCTGGCGCACCTTCTGCACATGTGCCCGGCCTCAAAAACGTGCCTAAATAGGACATCATAGAACTGGGGTGGGGCGGTGCGCTCACCCCACGATCTCCGCTACCGGTTCTCTCGAACCGGCATGAACCGACTGAATACCACCTCTGCTCATATACCGCTTCACTGTGCTTTACAGCCCCTCTCTAAGAGGTTTAGAGAGTCAGCATATTGCCCCCAACAATCTGGCTCCTCGTTTTACTGAACTCAGAAGGATGGGAGGCTGAGTCAACCTTGAGCCAATAGGGATTGAACTGCCAAACTGTTGACAGCCGGCAGTCAGCAGAAGTAGTCTGCAGTACTGCATTCTAACCACTGTGCCACCACGGCCTCAGGAAGATTCCTTGGTTCCATAGAGATATTGACCAACATCTCTTGATTGTTGGGTCAAACCCTCAGGTAAAAGGATTAGTTATGATTTGAGTTCTGCTCAAATTCATATATCTGTTGTGTCTCATCCAATCTCACCTCAGCTGGGGTCTTCTTATCTGCTTCCGAACACGGAAGAAGAAATACCTCCAGCCCCCAGCCCTGGCTCCATGCCCAGACAGGCTGAAGAGGAGGAAGTATCTCCAGCCCCCAGCTCTGGCTCCATTCCCAGGCAAACGGAGCAACTAGACCCCTCCCCCTCCTCCACAGCATGTGAACCTGAGGAAGGTTTATTACCAACAGCTGCCGACTGGAGTGACCCTCGTGTCAGAAGACTTGATAGGTGGAGGCAACAGAAGGAAGGGAGGGGCAGGCCTGGATAAGTGCTGAGTCATGGAGCCACACCCCATGGCCTAGTCTAAACATATCTTGCTGAAGTCACTTTCTGGTCTCCTGCCTGCCTTGAGGACTTTGCTAGGACTTTGGCAGAGCTGCAGAGGCACACCTGATTCGGATTTCCCTGACCCGGCCGTCAGCGGAGGAGTGGGACACGACAATATCTACAGGGAGACATCTATTAGGATTTTTTGACACAGGAGTCATTCTGTCCTCACTTTGTTATTCTCTATGCAGCTTCACATGCAGCTAAACCCCCTTCTTTTTTTCTTTTAATGACCCCATAATTCCTTGCATCGAGGTGGAGTTGGGGCAACTGAATGGAGCTGAGTGTTTACTGGCCGGATGCCCTTCCTGTCACCAATGTGGAGTTTGCAGCAGATATTTTCTCATTGTGCCCAGAGAGAGAAATATCTGCCGCTACCTAGGATTGAACTCACAGCCTCCTGATTGTGAGGTGAGAGCTCCACCTCTAGGCCACTGCACCACTCCAGCTAAATCCATTTAAAAAGGTAAAGGTTCCCCACAGTGTTGTGCCTCGTCCTCCCTCCTCTCCTCAGCCGGGCCCCTCCCATCTCCACCCGGGCCTATTATCAGACTCCGAGTCTGATAATGAAGATGAACGGCCTGTCATGCCTCCAGCCCCCGGCCCTGGCCCCATGCCCGGAAAGGATTCCAGAAATGAACAAACAAACCCGATAAACCTCACTCCTACAGCATGTGAGCAGGAAGCCAGCCACATGCTGGAATTACTGATAGCAGATCCAGCTGATCCTCCCCAGAGTGGGAGGATCCTCGCTTCCGGAGATCTGAGAAGCGATGCCAGCAGAAGGAAGGGAGGGGCAGGCCTGGATAAATGCTGAGTCATGGGGCCACACCCCACAGCCTATATAAAGGACCTGCTTGTGGCAATCCAACCTTGAGTCAAGCAAAGTCTCATCTAGTTTGCTGCTATCGGACTCTATCGCTGAAGTCACAACTTGGACTCCTGCCTGCCCTGATAAACCTCGAAGGAATTTGACAAGCTGCAGAGGCTTCGTTGCCATGTTTGATACGGACTTCCTAGACCTGGTCATCGGAGGGGGAGGGGGACACGACACTCACACATATGTGCTAGTTGTTCCTGACTGCTGACAGACCCCAACAGGAAGATAGATTTCTGATGCTGCCAGATTCCCAGAAGGAAGTTCAGTGGGGAAGCCTGCAAGAAGTTGGTCCTTCTCCCACTGGCTTTTAGGCCTCTCTTGGTCTTTCTGTGTTTAGGTAAGGAACTATCTCTGAAACAATGACCCAACAGGGCATGGATTATCTAATAAATAAAGAAGAAAACCTTTCATCTAGTTCTAATAAAAGTTACCAGGTTTTAGCAGAGCTTCTACCGATATCAAATCGCGGTGAACCAGGAGAGTGATTCAATTTACCATTTCAGATCCCTGAATTGCAGCTCAGGTTTTCTCTGCTGTGAGAAATGAAATCCACAAATGCAGCACAAATTCATTTCGCCGCGTTGCCTAGGGTGTATCAAGATATACGTTTGGACAGGAAGGGAAAACTATTTACCTAGAGTTCCATTGACGTGACAAGATTAATGTGAAATGATAAATGAGAACGGTGGGTAACAAAGGCTCAGATAACCAGAATGTGCTCTAATGTTTCTATACTATGGGGAACTACTAGGCCCTCATAGAAGAAAACATAGCTCTCTGTAATTCTATAGGCTTTGAAACTGCTTCTGAAAATACTGTGCCAAAACCTTCCTTCCAGTTTTACAAAACTTTTCTGCCTCTTCAAGGAAGATTCCCTTGTTTCTGTCAAATTCTCACAACAATGGACTTCTTTAGACTTCTTCTTTCTTTAAATTGAATTTGTTTTTCAGATGAAAGGCCCTGCAGTCCATTCTCTTTCTGTCTACTAGCCTTCTTGACCAGAGGTGGTGTTGTGTCTGTGCCCCCCGAGCCGGGCCTGCTGCCAGAAAGTGACTTGGAAAGTGAGGGGGGAGGGCCATCAGGACTTACCTGAGGAGCACCGGCTTCCCTGGCTCAGCTCCAGGAGCCAGAAGCAGGCCAGGTGGAAGAGATAACGAGGCCTCCATCCCCTGACTTCCCCCTCCAGGCCACACCTTCAGACCCAGCTGATAGCAATCAGGCTTGGTTGGATCCTAGGTTTTGTAGGCAGGAGAGGACAGTGGGTCAGTCTGGAGTCAGGGAAGGCCGGACAAGAGCTCTGCACTGGAGGCAGAGATGGAGCCAGGGTGATATATAGTCATAATAACATTTTTTCCCTCAAAGAGTCAAGGATGTCTTGCTTGTTATGGTCGGCCAGCAGCCTGCAGAGCTGGCAGCAGAGTCAGAAAGTGAGGAGGCTGGAGAGGACAGTGGGTCAGTCTGGAGTCAGGGAAGGCCGGACAAGAGCTCTGCACTGGAGGCAGAGATGGAGCCAGGGTGATATATAGTCATAATAACATTTTTTCCCTCAAAGAGTCAAGGATGTCTTGCTTGTTATGGTCGGCCAGCAGCCTGCAGAGCTGGCAGCAGAGTCAGAAAGTGAGGAGGCTGGAGAGGACAGTGGGTCAGTCTGGAGTCAGGGAAGGCCGGACAAGAGCTCTGCACTGGAGGCAGAGATGGAGCCAGGGTGATATATAGTCATAATAACATTTTTTCCCTCAAAGAGTCAAGGATGTCTTGCTTGTTATGGTCGGCCAGCAGCCTGCAGAGCTGGCAGCAGAGTCAGAAAGTGAGGAGGCTGGAGAGGACAGTGGGTCAGTCTGGAGTCAGGGAAGGCCGGACAAGAGCTCTGCACTGGAGGCAGAGATGGAGCCAGGGTGATATATAGTCATAATAACATTTTTTCCCTCAAAGAGTCAAGGATGTCTTGCTTGTTATGGTCGGCCAGCAGCCTGCAGAGCTGGCAGCAGAGTCGGAAAGTGAGGGGAGGGGACACGACACTCACACATATGTGCTAGTTGTTCCTGACTGCTGACAGACCCCAACAAGAAGATAGATTTCTGATGCTGCCAGATTCCCAGAAGGAAGTTCAGCGGGGAAGCCTGCAGGAAGTTGGTCCTTCTCCCACTGCCTTTTAGGCCTCTCTTGGTCTTTCTGTGTTTAGGTAAGGAACTATCTCTGAAACAATGACCCAATAGGGCATGGGTTATCTAATAAATAAAGAAGAAAACCTTTCATCTAGTTCTAATAAAAGTTACCAGGTTTTAGCAGAGCTTCTACCGATATCAAATCGCGGTGAACCAGGAGAGTGATTCAATTTACCATTTCAGATCCCTCAATTGCAGCTCAGGTTTTCTCTGCTGTGAGAAATGAAATCCACAAATGCAGCACAAATTCATTTCGCCGCGTTGCCTAGGGTGTATCAAGATATACGTTTGGACAGGAAGGGAAAACTATTTACCTAGAGTTCCGTTGACGTGACAAGATTAATGTGAAATGATAAATGAGAACGGTGGGTAACAAAGGCTCAGATAACCAGAATGTGCTCTAATGTTTCTATACTATGGGGAACTACTAGGCCCTCATAGAAGAAAACATAGCTCTCTGTAATTCTATAGGCTTTGAAACTGCTTCTGAAAATACTGTGCCAAAACCTTCCTTCCAGTTTTACAAAACTTTTCTGTCTCTTCAAGGAAGATTCCCTTGTTTCTGTCAAATTCTCACAACAATGGACTTCTTTAGACTTCTTCTTTCTTTAAATTGAATTTGTTTTTCAGATGAAAGGCCCTGCAGTCCATTCTCTTTCTGTCTACTAGCCTTCTTGACCAGAGGTGGTGTTGTGTCTGTGCCCCCCCGAGCCGGGCCTGCTGCCAGAAAGTGACTTGGAAAGTGAGGGGGGAGGGCCATCAGGACTTACCTGAGGAGCACCGGCTTCCCTGGCTCAGCTCCAGGAGCCAGAAGCAGGCCAGGTGGAAGAGATAATGAGGCCTCCATCCCCTGACTTCCCCCCCCAGGCCACACCTTCAGACCCAGCTGATAGCAATCAGGCTTGGTTGGATCCTAGGTTTTGTAGGCAGGAGAGGAGGGAACAACAGAAGCAGGGGTGGGGGAGGCCTAGGAAGTGCTGAGTCATGGAGCCAACCCCCACAGGATATAAAGGCAGTGAGCACTGCTGTGTCTCTTTGTAGCCGGCAAATCAACTGATTAACTAAGAGCTGAAGTGACTCACCAGCGTCGAGGGAGATATCAGAGAACTTGGCAGATGTTCGCTATTCTGCTGCCAGAGCTGATAGTGCTGGCTAATTAAGCCATCACTCGGACGGAGGTGAAGGAGGACAGAACAGGTGGGCATCACTTAGTGTAACAACTGGTTCGCCCAGAACCGAAAATGTGAATGCCTGTGCCTTCCACGCATGCGTGCGGCTTCCAACACACGGCGATTATATAGAACGGGATAGCACCAGGGCAGATGGGCGGGCTCAGCCACTCATCGGAACTACCGGTTCACCCGAACCGGTCTCAACCGGAATCAGCTCACCCTCTGTTCTTGACTCTCCCAATTTTTTGATCTTCTAAACTCCTAAGGGATGAGTCCCATCCCCCCTCCCAATTCTTTGGGCATTTAGTTCAAACGTGTGAAGTTAGGAAACTACAAACCACTAAAGAGATGATTGCTTGGTGAAAGATACACACCACTTTGTGGTTTATTTACAGCTTTGTTCATTGGTTTATTTATTGAGTTTTATCCCATCTTTATTTCTTTACAACTGAAGGCAACATACATAATAGCAATAGCAGTTAGACTTGTATACTACTTCACATTGCTTTACGGCACCCTCTAAGTGGCTTTACAGAGTCAGTGTCAGGCCTGGAAGCTATCTTTTTTGTTGGATCTTCAGGCCTACCACACTGACTACTGTAGGAAACTGGGACAGGGGATTGTATGGAGCCAGGGTGATATATAGTCATAATAACATTTTTTTCCCCTCAAAGAGTCAAGGATGTCTTGCTTGTTATGGTCGGCCAGCAGCCTGCAGAGCTGGCAGCAGAGTCAGAAAGTGAGGAGGCTGGAGAGGACAGTGGGTCAGTCTGGAGTCAGGGGAAGGCCCGGACAAGAGCTCTGCACTGGAGGCAGAGATGGGGCCAGGGCCATCTGGGAGCGGTGCACAGACTCCGAAGCCTCTAGAGGCAGACAGCAGAGAGGCAGAGGAACAGGAGGAGCCTGTTCCTAGTGCACACATGCGAAGAGCTGCCAGAAGGCAAGAGCAGCTAAAGCAAAAGGGACGACTCGGGAGTAAGGCCAGGAGGCTCAAGGTTGACTCAGCCTTCCATCCTTCTGACGTTGGTAAAAATGAGGAGCCAGATTGTTGGAGGCAATAGGCTGACTCTGCAAACTGCTTAGAGAGGGCTGTAAAGCACTGTAAAGCGGTATATAAGTCTTAAGTGCTATTGCTTTAACAAGCAAAAATGATGTTTAGAAATGAACAGCTGGCGTGCCTGTAATGAGTACAGTTGGTTGCAATTTATTGGGGGGGGATGAAGGCTGCTTTATGCTCTTGCCTCTAGTCTTTGCGATCACACTTGGAATACAATACAGCGATTGTTTTCAAGCATAGCAAGTGCCATCCATATGAAACATAACCTTCCAACTGTCTTAATTTCTGGCTTGCCAAGCAGCACAAGTATTTGGCTGATGCAATGCATGTAGCATAGGTTATGGTTTGTGCTAATTTGGGCATCAGAATATAGCATAGCAAAGTTGGAAGGGACCTTGGAAGTCTTCTAGTCCAGGGGTCTCCAACCTTGGTCCCTTTAAGACTTGTGGACTTCAACTCCCAGAGTCCTCTGGGAGTTGAAGTCCACAAGTCTTAAAGGGACCAAGGTTGGAGACCCCTGTTCTAATCCAATACCCTGCTTAGGAAGGAAACCCAATACCGTGTCAGACAAACGGTTATCCAATCTCTTCTTAAAAACTTCCAGTGTTGGAGCATTCACAACTTCTGGAGGCAAGTCGTTCCACTGGTTAATTGTTCTAACTGTCAGGAAATTTCTCCTTAGTTCTAGGTTGGAGCTCTCTTTGATTAGTTTCCATCCGTTATTTTGTTGGAGTATTTACAGCTTCTGGAGGCAAGTTGTTCCACTGTTGAATTGCTTGTAAATGTCAGGAAATTCTTCCTTAGTTCTAGGTTGCTTCTCTCCTTGATCAGTTTCCATCCCGTTATTTCTTGTCCTACCCTCAGGTGCTGTGGAGAAATCATAAATCGAATCAGATACTTTGGAGAATCAGAATCAGAAGAGAGCTGGAAGAAACCTAGGAGCAGAAGTGAAATGCTCCCAGTTCTGTCCGAATCTGGTGATCCGTTAGCGCCCGTGGTCGGTGGTTTAGTGATCCGGTAGCGATGGCAGAGCAAAGCTCCGCCCACCCTCCTGGGTGTTGTTACTTCCTGGTTTTAACTAGGAAGTAATGTGTTTTTTACCTTCTGCACAGGGGCAGAAGGTGTTGCGCATGCGCTCAAGGTTTGCACGCACATGTAACACGCATGTATACTTCTGAACTGGTAAGGAAGGTAAGTAGATTTCACCCCTGCCTTGTAGGTCTTCTAGTCCAGCCCCCTGCTCAAGCAGGAGATCTTATACCATTTCAGACAAGTGACTGTCTAGTCTCTTCTTAAAAACCTCCAATGATAAAGCACCCACAACGTCTGAAGGCAACTTCTGTTCCATTGGTTAATTGTCCTCCCTGTTAGGAAGTTTCTCCTCCGTTCCAGGTTGCTTCTCTCCTTGATTAGTTCCCATCCATTGTTTCTTGTCTTGCCTTCTGGTGCTTTGGAGAATAAATTGATCCCCTCCTCTTTGTGGCAGCCTCACAAATACTGGAACATGGCTAACGTGTTCCACCCCTCCAGTCCTTTTCTCTCTCTCTAGATTAGCTAGACCCAAATCCTGCAACTATTCTTCATATATTTTAGTCTCCAGGCCTATAATCATCTTAGTGGCTCTTATTTGCACTTTTTCCAAATCTCAACCTCTTTTTTTTTTTTTTGTAATATGGTAACCCAAACCGGGTGCAGCATTCCAGTTGTGGTCTTACTAAGACCTTTAATTTACTACTTTACTACTTAGTAAAAGTCTCTTTACTGAGACCTGTCCTTTTCTGCTAAGGCTTTATAAAGTGGTACTAATACTTCGTGCAATTTTGATTCCATGCCTGTCTTTATGCAACTAACTTTTCAACAGTGAAAAAAGTAAGGTTCTACATTTAGGCCAAAAAAACAAAATGCACCAGTACCGTATATGTGGTACCTTGCTCAATAGTAGTACCTGTGAGAGGGATCTTGGAGTCCTAGTGGATAACCATTTAGATATGAGCCAGCAGTGTGCAGCAGCTCTTAAAAAAGCCAACACAGTTCTGGGCTGCATAAACAGAGGGATAGAATCAAGATCACGTGAAGTGTTAGTGCCACTTTATAATGCCTTGGTAAGGCCACACTTGGAATATTGCATCCAGTTTTGGTCGCCACGATGTAAAAAAGATGTTGAGACTCTAGAAAGAGTGCAGAGAAGAGCAACAAAGATGATTAGGGGACTGGAGGCTAAAACATATGAAGAACGGTTGCAGGAACTGGGTATGTCTAGTTTAACAAAAAGAAGGACTAGGGGAGACATGATAGCTGTGTTCCAATATCTCAGGGGCTGCCACAAAGAAGAGGGAGTCGGGCTGTTCTCCAAAGCACCTGAGGGTAGAACAAGAAGCAATGGGTGGAAACTGATCAAAGAAAGAAGCAACTTAGAACTAAGGAGAAATTTCCTGACAGTTAGAACAATTAATAAGTGGAACGACTTGCCTTCAGAAGTTGTGAATGCTCCAACACTGGAAATTTTTAAGAAAATGTTGGATAACCATCTGACTGAGATGGTGTAGGGTTTCCTGCCTGGGCAGGGGGTTGGACTAGAAGGCCTCCAAGGTCCCTTCCAACTCTGATGTTATGTTATATGTTATGTTAAGGATTGTATTAGCTTTTTTTTTTTGACACTGCTGGATGAACTGAATGGAATTGGATGGGAAATATGATCGTCCAATAAGATTCCAAGGTCACTCTCACTGTTACTGTTTTTGAGGCAGGTGTTGCCTAATCTGTACTTGTATCTTTACTATAAGGCAGGGGTGAAATCTAAAAATTTTCCCTATCGGTTCTGTGGGCGTGGCTTAATTGGTGGGCATGGCTTGGTGATCAAGTGACCCGGTGGGTGTGGCTTGGTGGTCAGGTGACTGAATGGGCATGGACAATAATAAAAAATAATAAAGTATACAAAACTTGGGAGCGCACCAGTCTACCTTCTTTAAAAATAGAGGGACCGGTCTACTAATTGCCTTTTTTGGGGAGCGCACCGGTCTAAAAGGTAAAGGTAGAGGTTCCCCTCACACATATGTGCTAGTCATTGATGACTCTAGGGGGCGGTGCTTGTCTCCATTTCAAAGCCAAAGAGCCAACACTGTCCGAAGATGTCTCTGCGGTCATGTGGCCGGCATGACTCAACACCAAAGATGAACAGAACGCTGGTCCCTATTTTTTCTACTTGCATTTTTACGTGCTTTCGAAACTGCTAGGTTGGCAGAAGCTGGGACAAGTAACGGGAGCTCACCCCGTTACACGACAGCATTAGGGATTCGAACCGCTGAGCTGCCAACCTTTCGATCGACAAGCTCAATGTCCTAGCCCCTGAGCCACGGTACCGGTCTACTAATTGCCTTTTTTGGGGAGTGCACCGGTCTACCTTCTTTAAAAATAGAGGCACCGGTCTACTAGCTGCCTACAGCACTCATCAAATGTAGTGCGGCCCTTTGAAACACCGTGGCAGTCATTTCAGGCTGTTTGCAGCTATATCACCACCGAGAGCTTCAGAAACAGAGAAGAGGAACAGCGAGGGATGGGCGGGGGGGGGGCAGGGATTTTTGCTACCAGTTCTCCGAACTACCCGCCTCCATTGCTACCAGATCACGTGATTCAGTCTGAACCGGGAGCATTTGACCCCTGCTACAGGGGTGTAAAATGCACACCCCGCGGGCTGAATGCGTCACTTGCTGGCCATGCCCATGCCCGGTTTAGCCAAGGGGAACAAAGTCACGATACGTCATGTGACGACGCCATGACGACATGAGTTTGACACCCCTGCTTTACCAAATGATAAATTCATGAAACTGCAGAATTGGGAAGGGCCACTAAAAAGTTCCATCTTCCAATAGCTTAAAAATCTAATTGCTTTTCATGTTTGGTCCTCATCTGGATGTTCTTTAGAGCAGGGTTTCTCAACCTTGGCATGCTTCCTGGTTGCCTGGGGAAATCTGGGAGCTAAAATCCAGGCAACTTAAAAGTTGTCAAGTTTGAGACACACTGCTCTAGAATATCCAGGTCTTCCAATTTGAGGGGAGAAAATGAAGACAAAGATGTGGAATAATGGTAGATAACCTTTTTGCTCCACAAGTGTAGGAAAAGGACAGGTGGCGGACTCAAGAAAGGAATCAACCTGGCAACATTATGTTCCCACAAATGGTTCAATCTAACGCCTCTTTAGAATAGAATAGAATAGAACAGAACAGAACAGAACAGAAGAGAAGAGAAGAGAAGAGAAGAGAAGAGAAGAGAAGAGAAGAGAGGAGAAGAGAGGAGAAGAGTTGGAAGGGACCTTGGAGGTCTTCTAGTCCAACCCCCTGCTTAGGCAGGAAACCCTACACCACTTCAGACAAATGGTTATCCAACATCTTCTTAAAAACTTCCAGTGTTGAAGCATTCATAACTTCTGGAGGCAAGTAGTTCCACTGATTTATTGTTCTAACTGTCAGGAAATTTCTCCTTAGTTCTGAGTTGCTTCTCTCCTTGATTAGTTTCCACCCATTGCTTCTTGTCCTGCCTTCAGGTGCTTTGGAGAATAGCTTGATTCCCTCTTCTTTGTGGCAGCCCCTGAGATATTGGAAAACAGCTATCATGTCTCCCCTAGTCCTTCTTTTCATTAAACTAGACATACCCAGTTCCTGCAACCGTTCTTCATATGTTTTAGCCTCCAGTCCCTTAAGCATCTTTGTTGCTCTTCCCTGCACTCTTTCTTGAATTTGGTTAACTCATATCTAGCATCAATTTAATGCTGGCCATTAGTTGACTAAATTCTTGGGTATAGGCATGAGCAATAAATTATCTCAACTGAAATTTCACATGTGGTCAGGGCTGAAATGCTACTCGTTCAGGCCGATTCTCCCAAACCGAGGATAACAAATGTGACTGGTTCGCGGAACCGGTAGTAAAAATGCTTTAAAAACTTAAAAAAAAAAAAAGTTCCAAAGATGGTGCAGCACAGCTGATCGTCTGAACTTTTAAAAAAACTTTTTAAAGCATTTTTTTACTACCCATTCAGGCAATAGGCCGAATCAGCTGTGCCGTGCAATCATCTGAACTTTTTTTTTTACTTGTTAAAGCATTTTTTACTAACTGTTCGGGGAAGTCCATTTTTGGTCCCAGGAGGCTTCCCTGAAGCTTGCTAGGCCAAAAATGGGGGATGGGGGGGTACTGAGAAAGGAAGGAAGGAAGGGAGGAAGGAAGGAAGGAAGGAAGGAAGGAAGGAAGGAAGGAAGGAAGGAAGGAAGGAAGGAAGGAAGAAAGAAAGAAAGAAAGAAAGAAAGAAAGAAAGAAAGAGGGAGGGAGGGAGGGAGGGAAAAGGAGAGGAAGGAAGGAAGGAAGGAAGGAAGGAAGGAGGGAAAAGAAGGAAAGAAAGAAAGAGGGAGGGAGGGGGAGGAAGGAAGGAAGGAAGGAAGAAAGGAAGGAAGGAAGGAAGAAGAGAGGGGAGGAGGGAGGAGGGAGGGAGAAAGGAAGGGAGGAAGGAAGGAAGGAAGGAGGGAGGGAGGGAGAAAGGGAAGGAGGGAGGGAGGAAGGAAGGAAGGAAGGAAGAAAGAAAGAAAGAAAGAAAGAAAGAAAGAAAGAGGGAGGGAGGGAGGGGAGGAAGAAAGGAAGGAAGGAAGGAAGGAAGGAAGAAGAAAGAAAGAAAGAGAGAGGGGGAGGGGGAGGAAGGAAAGAAGGAAGGAAGGAAGGAAGGAAGGGAGGGAGGGAGGGAAGGAGGGAAAAAGGAGAGGAAGGAAGGACCACAAACCTGGCACTAGACGCAGCTTCAGAGGACACCTTGAAAGAGCACAGCAATCAATCCAGGGCTGGAAGCTATCTGGAGGTCATCTAGTCCAACTCCCTGCACCAGCAGGAGATTGTTAAAGTGAGTTTCTGTCTTTTGACACCCCGCCAGTCAAATGACTACATAGCCACACCCACCCAGTCACATGACCTCCTCCCCACCAAGTCACACCCATCAAGCCACGCCCACAGAACCGGTAGGAAACTGGTCCTTTGCGTCTGACAACAATTGTTCCCCGAGCTTGGAGTCTACATGAACAAATAGGCAACGCACCTCTCATCACCCGCGTATTGGCAGTCACACTGATATAAATTTCAACATAAAACCTTAATAGTTCTTCCCATCAAAGGATATTTAGCTCTGTTTGTCTGTCACGCTCATGGGTGAAGACTTCAAGATGAGAGATAAAAGACAAAACAGGTTACAGTTCAGTTTGGAAAATCCTCTGCCTTTAAAGCATACAGGCGCAGAGTTGTGTATTTTCATAATACCGTCAGATATTCTGACCTTATGTCGGCATCAAAAGGACAAAACTGTTGTACTGGGGTGGGTGGGGGGAAATGTGCCTTTCCAGTATAAACTGGAAAAATGCCAGTCTTCCATAGTTACGCAACCTGGTTAGTCCTTATTGGGTTGCTTTGGAGAGGCATTTATATAAGATTTTATATAAGATTTATATAAGATTTTTGAATTACTTTAAGCAATCTCTTGTTCCCTGTGGGCTGACTTTATCTTTTTTCTTCTTCTTGCTAGTCATTATCTGAGGTTGCTCTTAGAGACACGATGGAAGTAGATGATTTGCAATGATTAATACCTAAAATTTGCAAGAAAAAGATTACTGGGAGTCCTCAACTAAGTGAGACATTTGTGAGACGTTACGACCTTTCATGCCACAGCCGTTAAGTGAATCCCTGCGGTTGTTAAGTTAGCAACACGGTTGTTAAGTGAATCTGGCTTCCCCATTGACTTGGCTTGTCAGAAGGTCGTAAAAGGGGGATCACGTGACCCCGGGACACTTCAAACCGTCATAAATATGAATCAGTTAAGCGTCTGAGTTTTAATCCCATGACCATGGGGATGGTGCGATGGTCATAGGTGTGAAAAGTGGTCGCAAGTTACTTTTTTTAAGCGCTGTTTTAACTTTGAACGGTCACTAAATGAACCTCTGTCAGTCGAGAATTACTTGTAGCGAACTCACAATTGTGCTTCTATTTTTTGCGATCCTTGCAAGGGTTCCATCGATCACATTCTGAAACAATTAATCAAACTTTTGCTTGGGCCACATTTGTTTTTTTCTTTTTTGAATTTTTTTTATTTTATAAACAAACAAACAAACATACAGTATATAATCTATCATTCAGTGTATCATCTGAGTACATCTTTTGTGTCTTCTTCTTGTTCCTCCAATGTTAATCATTTCATAATATCATCGTTTCATTTATTGTAACATTCCTCCCACTTTTCTTGCTTTGCTATTAATACATTTATCAATCTTCTCTCTCCTCTTTCTTCTTCCCCTGTTTCATTACAACATTACCCTATATATATTTCGTCTCTAACCAGTGGTAAAATTGTCCCCATATCTTAAAATATTCAGATTCCTCTCTTGTCTTTATTTATTTATTTATTTATTTATTTATTAATCATATTTATATACCGCCCTATCTCCCGAAGGACTCAGGTCTTTAAGTGTCAAAGTCAATCTATTCATTTCTGCACAATCCAATATTTTCTTAATTACTTCTCCCTCTCTAGGGATTTTCTCTGCTTTCCATCTTTGCGCAAATACTGATGTCGTGTCCCACTCCTCCGCTGACGGCTGGGTCCGGGAAATCCGAATCAGGCTTGCCTCTGCAGCTCTGCCCAAAGTCCTAGCAAAGTCCTCAGAGCAGGCAGGAGACCAGTAAGTGACTTCAGCAAGATAAGTTTGACTTTTGCCTGACTCAGAGACTGCCAGAAAGTAGCTCCTTTATATAGGCCATGGGGTGTGGCTCCATGACTCAGCACTCATTAAGGCCTGCCCTCCTTCCTCTGTTGCCTCCGCCTCCAATCTTCTGATGCGAGGGTCACTCCAATCAGCTGTTCTTGGGAGTAAACCCTCCTCAGGCTCACCTGCTGTGGAGGAGGGGGAGGGGTCTAGCTGCTCCGTTTGCCTGGGCATGGAGTCAGGGCTGGGGCAGGGAGATGCTCCTTCTTCTGCAGTTTGTGGGGGCATGGAGCCAGGACTTGGGCCGGGAGGCATACATTCCTCAGTGTTGGGGAGCAGGTAAGAAGGCCCCGGCTGCTCTGAGGGCGGGCAAGACACAACAACTATCCTCGCTGCAGTTATTACATGTATAATCAAATATATATTTTCTTTGCTAAATTTCTCTGGGAGGATACTCAATAGGAACAGTTCAGGTTTTAAATCTATCTGTTGTTGTATCATTTCTTCTAACCATGTTTTAATTTTAATCTAATAGGGGTTTTTTTTTGCTTCTGGACACGTCCATCGCATATAATAATACAATCCTGGTACCTGGTGGCATTTCCAACATTTAGCTGATTTAACCATTTTTGCCAGTTTTTCGGGTGGCATGTGCCATCTGTAAAACATTTTATATTGATTCTCTTTATATGCTGCGGACATGGTTAATTTGTAATTCCTTTTCCGTAGCTGCTGCCATTTGTCTAACTCAATTGAATATCCAAAACGTTTTGTACATGGGGCCACATTTGGAACCTGGCCATCAACTCAGTCTCTGCAAAGGATTACATTCACTTGGTTCTTAAGGGGAACTTCATTATGCAGAAATATACTATATGAATAAAATAAGGAGAATTAAGGAGGAATTTCCTGACAGTTACAAGAATTCATCAGTGGAACGACTTGCCTCCAGAAGTTGTGAATGCTCCAACACTGGAAGGTTTTCAAGAGACTGCGCAACCATTTGTCTGAAACAAATTGTTAGATTCGGGCAATAACGAGACAGGAGACCAGATGAGTGACAACAGCTCTTTAGTTTATAGTGAACCCAGCAAAGAACGTCCGGCAAAACCCCTCTTTATATACAGTTTTCTCCGGTGCATTAACCAATCAGGAGCGATGTAAGTTCCGCCTAAATTTCCTCAAAACTCTTAAAGATACATTACACTCCTCCCCTCCCAGAACGCATTGTAACCATATTTACATAACATTAACATATTATTTCTCTACGTAGTCACGCAGGTAGGCTGGGCGTTTCCTAACTCGCTCAGACCTGTGCACTTCATTCACAAATCTATCTGCGCATGTCCAAGATGGCGCCGCGCCGCTGAACAGCTGTGACGGCGACGGGCCTATCTTGGACCCGACCGGGTCGGGGGGGGTCTTTTGGACAGCTTTGACCCCCCGCCCGGGTAGATGACAGTACGACGGATCGGAGGATGGGCGTGGTGAAGCGGGGCGCCTCCGGGTTCCTTCGGGAGGAGTCCCGGAGCATTCCCCCTCCCCCCCGGCGGCGATAAGACTGGCGGCGGCCTGGCATTCTCCAGCGGCGGCGGCGGCGGCGGCGGCGGCACTTTTCGGTGGCTGCAGCGGCGGCCTCGCTTAGCTCTGCCCTAGGAAGGGCTTTAGAGCCTAGGAAGGGCTTTAGAGCCTCTCCTCTTCGCCCCTTGGTCTGCGGTGTCGGAGGTGGGGGCCTTTTCCAACGGCGGCGGCGGCGGCGGTCGAGTTTTCGGCGGGGGCCTGGGCTGGCCTGGCGTTGCTCCTGGAGGAGCCTTGAGCCTCTCCTCCGTGGTGGCAGCAATGGTGGCGGCCTGGCCGGACCGGCCTGGTAGGGGCCTAGCCTGTCGGTGGGCGGCTGGGTCTCGCGGTGGCATGACCCAGCAGGCCCGGCGGGTGAGTGGCCTACTTCAGCTGGCGGCCTGGCTTAGCGACCATGAAGAGGCCCGGTGGTCACCTTCTTTGCCACTCTGAAGGTTATCCACGGGCCTAGGGGACGCCCTCCCTACCATCTTGAGGGCGTCGATGGCTGTCTGTGGGGGCTTTTTTGAGTCCTTTGCCCCCCCCCGGGTTTTGGGAGAGGCGTCTCGGTGGAGTAGCTGGCCATTAGGCACGTGCCCGTCCTCTTTGTCATCTTGAAGGACGATCACGGCCAAGCGGGCGCCTTTTTTCCATCATTTTAGAGGACGCCTAAGGGCCGGCTACAAGGGGACTTTTTTAAGATCTTTGGCCCCAGTGGGGTGAATTGAGACGGGTCCTGGACAATCCTAGCTGGACTATTGTAGGACTTTACCTTTTCCCCCATTTCCTCGTCCATAGTCCACCCCTCGGGATAGGAGGGGTTGGTGCTCTGATTTACTCATGGCGGTTTTTCATCTACCGCCTAAGAACTATATTTCGTCTGTCTTTCACCCGGAACTACTGGTGTGTCAATTTCCATCGTGACAGGTCCAGGATGGGTCTACTTGCCGGACTTTTAGCATGCGGACATTTACTGCGGCTGACCTTCTTGCCCTGCGAGATTCCCCTCTCTCGCGGGTCTGGCCCTCCACGCTATCGAGGGCCCATCTTGAGGACGGGTTTTGGAACCCGAGATGGCATGCCAAAATAGGAGACTCAGGGTTTTTAATTAATTGTTTTAATAGATTTTTTAAGGGGAATTTTAATGGGAATTTTAAGGGGAGGGTGGGGGGGAGGGATTTGGCGGGTGGGGGAGAGAACCCGTCGGGGAGGGGTGGGAGGGTTGAGGCGGGCGTTGGGGGTAGCCCGTCGGGAGGGGAGCCAGTCCTTGCACGTGCTCGTGACGGTTTTTTAATAGGTTCGGAGGTTAGGGGGGGAGATTGCGTTCCTGTTGGTGAGGGTGGCCTGATTTCCACGGTAAGTGGGAGGGGCAGATATGGCGGAAGGGGGGGATCATATCGTTCTGGGGGCGCGCCCGATGTATGCAAGCGGTCGCGCACCCCGATCCCCCGTCCTTGTCCCGTTCCCCGGATGGTCAAGACCCCCAGAGCCTGGGCCTTCGGCTGATGTTATGCAACGCACGGTCCGTAGTTAATAAGGCCCCCCTAATATACGACCTTATCCAGGGGGGCGCTGCGGACCTTATAGGCGTTACGGAAACCTGGTTGGGCACGGAAGGGGGTGTGCCCCTTGTCGAGATGTGCCCACCGGGTTTCCGTGCATTTCATCAGCCGAGGGCCCAGGGTAGGGGTGGGGGGGTGGCGGTTGTGATTAGAGAGAGCCTAGAGCCGAGGGAGACCACTGTACCTCAGATTGCCGGGTGCGAATCCTCTTGTGAGATGGGGTCATAGGTGCCAGATGGGTTTGCTGATCACGTACCTGGCTCCTTGCTGCGTGACAGCTGCCCTGCCCGAGCTCCTGGAGGTGCTGGCCGGGGTGGCAGTGGAGACCCCCAGACTTTTAGTCATGGGGGACTTTAACTTGCCATCGTCCGGCTCGTCATCGACAGCAGCTCGGGAGTTCATGGCTTCCATGACGGCCTTGGACCTGACCCAAGTAGTTGATGGCCCTACTCACATTGGGGGTGGCACTCTGGACCTGATTTTTGTCTCTGGTCAGTGGTTGAGAGATCTGGACTTAAAGGAAATAGTCACTGAACCTTTGTCATGGTCAGATCACTCTCTTCTTCGCCTGGACTTTCTGACCGCCATTCACCACCGCAGGGAGACGGAGCCGACACGTTGGTTCCGTCCCAGGCGCCTGATGGACCCGGAGGGGTTCCGGACGGAGCTTGGGCCATTTCCTGAGAGTCTGGCTCACGGCTCGGTGGAGGAACTTGTTGCGGCCTGGGAACGGGCCGCGGCGGGGGCCTTAGACCGGGTCGTGCCTTTGCGGCCTCTGACCCGGCGCAGGTCCCAACCGGCTCCTTGGTTCTCCGAGGAGCTGAGAGGGATGAAGCGCCGGAGAAGACGCCTAGAGAGTTCCTGGAGGTCTAGCCGTTCAGAAGCTGATCGGACACTAGTGAAGTCCTATACTAGGACTTACCTAGTGGCATTGAGGGAAGCGAGGCGTAGCTACGCCTCCTCCCTCATTGCATCGGCAGATAACCGCCCAGCCGCCCTGTTTCGGGTGACCCGCTCCCTCCTACACCAGGGGGAGCGGGATGACCCGCTGCAGGACGTGCTGAGGAGTTTAACGGTTATCTATCGATAAAATCGTTCAACCGGGATGGTTTGGACCAAGATTGCGGTGATCTGGGTGAGACGGCTGAGGGTGGTCTTGGTGACATTTTATGGGATGAGTTTGACCCTGTTGCTCCGAGGACATGGACAGGTTGTTGGGGAGGCTGAATGCCACCACATGTTTACTGGACCCGTGCCCTCCTGGTTGGTGCTGGCCACGCAGGAGGTGACACGAGGCTGGCTCCAGGCGATTACGAGCGCTTCTTTGGTGGAGGTGTCTTTCCGGCCGCCTTGAAAGAGGCGGTGGTGAGGCCCTCCTCAAGAAGCCTTCCTGGACCCGGCTGTTTTAGGTAATTATCGTCCGGTCTCCAACCCGCCCGCGAAGGTTGTTGAGAGTATGGTGGCATATCAGTTTCCTTACACCTGGATGAAACTGTCTATCTAGACCCGTTCCAGTCCGGTTTCCGGCCGGTTACAGCACGGAGACGGCTTTGGTCGCGTTGGTGGATGATCTCTGAGGGCCAGGATAGGGGTTGTTCCTCTGCCCTGGTCCTATTAGACCTCTCAGCGGCTTTCGATACCATCGACCATGGTATCCTGCTGCGCCGGTTGGAGGGATTGGGAGTGGGAGGCACCGCTTATCGGTGGTTCTCCTCCCATCTCTCCGACCGTCGCAGTCGGTGTTGACAGGGGCAGAGGTCGGCCCCGAGGCGCCTCACTTGTGGGGTGCCGCAGGGATCGATCCTCTCGCCTTCTGTTCAACATCTACATGAAGCCGCTGGGTGAGATCATCAGTGGTTCGTGTGAGGTACCAGCTGTACGCTGATGACACCCAGCTGTACTTTTCCACACCGACCACCCCAACGGTTATCAAGTGCTGTCCCGGTGCCTGGAGGCCGACGGGTCTGGATGGGGAGAAACAGGCTCAAGCTCAATCCTCCAAGACAGAGTGGCTGTGGATGCCGGCATCCCGCACAGTCAGCTAAATCCGCGGCTGACCATCGGTGGCGAGTCATTGGCCCCGGCGGAGAGGGTGCGCAACTTAGGCGCCCTCCTGGATGAACGGCTGTCTCTAGAAGATCATTTGACGGCCGCTCCAGGAGAGCGTTCTACCAGGTTCGCCTGGTGCGCCAGTTGCGCCTTTCTGGACCGGGAGGCCCTATGCACGGTCACCACGCCTTGTGACGCCTCGCCTGGATTACTGCAACGCCTCTACATGGGGCTTCCTTGAAGGGCATCCGGAGGCTGCAGTTAGTTCAGAATGCGGCTGCGCTGGTGATAGAGGAGCCCTCGTGGCTCCCGATAACACCCATCCTGCGCAGGCTGCACTGGCTACCTGTGGCCTTCCGGTGCGCTTCAAGGTTTTGGTGACCACCTTTAAAGCGCTCCATGGCATAGGGCCGGGTTATCTGGGACCGCCTACTGCGACCAGATACCTCTCACCGACCCGTGCGCTCTCACAGAGGGACTCCTCAGGGTGCCGTCAGCTAGGCAGTGTCGTTTGGCGGCGCCCAGGAAGGGCCTTCTCTGTGGGGCTCCCACCCTCTGGAACGAACTCCCCAGGACTCCGTCAACTTCCTGACCTTGAACCTTCCGTCATGAGCTCAAGACACATTTATTCATCTGTGCAGGACTGGCTTAGATTTTTAAATTTAGAGGGGTTTTAAATTGATTTTAAATATTTATATTTTATATTTATTTTTCTATTTTTAATAATTCGGGCGCTAGAATAAGTTTTTTAAGGATTATTTTAATTTGTATATTGATATTGATGTTTTATATGCCTGTGAACCGCCCTGAGTCCTTTGGGAGATAGGGCGGTATATAAATTCGAATAATAAATAAATAAATAAATAAATAAATTCTTGGGGAGTGAGTCGAGCTGTCCGGAGGGACTGTGAGTTCCTCCAAGCTCCTCCTCTGGGTTATCCAGCCCTGGATTATTTGCAGAGTTGTCCCTGCAGTCCTCCTGAGGGCCCGGTTGGCGTCGCTGGACTTCGTCGAACTCAGATAAGTCCCTCGTTTGCCCCGGGTTTGAGTCAGCTGTGAATTCAAACATTGGATAGTCAGGGCCTGGCTGATTTTTGTCTCTGTTACTTGCTAGTCTTTTGCGTATTTGATCTATGTGGCGTCTCCATACCCGGCCATCCTCCATATCCACAATATATGATTTCGGACCGGTTACCCTTATAATCGTTCCTTTTAACCAGGTTGGGCCATCGCTATAGTTGTGTGCCCACACCTGGTCCCCGACTGTCATTTCCCTCGTTTTTCCTTGTGTTCCCTTGTACCCGTCTGGGGTGTATGTGGGGTTTAGTCGGTCTAGTTGGCACCTGAGTTTCCGTCCCATTAATAGTTCCGCTGGCTACGCCAGTTGCTACACAGGGGTTCTGTGTTGGACTGCAAGGAAAGTGTCTATCTTTAATTGCCAGTCGCCTGCCTTATTCTAGAGAGCGCCTCTTTGGCACTCCGAACGAAACGTTCTGCAAGTCCGTTCGTCGCCGGGTGGAAAGGCGCCGAGAGGATATGTCTGATGCCCTCCTCCGCTAGGTACCCCTCAAACTGTGTTGCCGTGAATTGCGGGCCGTTATCGGATACCAGGGTGTCGGGCAACCCATGGGTGACGAATAGGTGTCTCAGGACTGAGATAACGGCTTCTGCCGTTGTGGATTTCATTAGGATAATCTCTAACCATTTTGAAAAGGCATCGACTACGATTAAAAAGGTTTGCCCATGAAATGGCCCAGCAAAATCTATGTGAATCCTAGACCATGGCCCCTGTGGTTTCTCCCATTCCCTGATAGGGGCCGTGGGGGGTAGTGGCCTCGACTCTTGACAGGGTTGACATCTCCCTATCTCGTCACTAATTTCATTGTCCATCCTGGGCCACCACACATAGCTCCTTGCTAGACTCTTCATCCGAACTATACCTGGGTAGCCCACATGCAACAGTTCTAGTACCTTTTTCCGTAATTTTTCCGGAATAACCACCCTATCCCCCCATAACAGACACCCCCCTTGAACAGATAATTCTTCCGTTTCTTAAAAAGTCCTGAAGCTACTCGCCCGCTCAACACCCATCCAATCACAGTCCTTATGGTAATGTCCTTGTAAGACGCCTTGCCCCTTCCTTGGAAGAGACAGGGCCAGCGTCCCAAGAGTCAATCAGTAGGACGGGTATCCCTGGGGCTGGATCTTCAATAGTCTCTGGTAACGGGCATCTGCTCAAAGCGTCCGCATGCCCCATCTCCTTTCCCGGCGGTAGATCAGCTTGTACAAGTATGCCGCCAGGAAAATAGTCCATCGAGTTAGTCTGGGTGACAGTGCCACGGGCGTGGGCGTCGCCCGCTAACAGGCCCAACAGGGGTCTGTGGTCCGTTACAATTTCAAAGTCTCGGCCGAATACATATTCGTGAAATTTTTCACCCTGAGACTATAGCCAAAGCCTCCCTATCCAGCTGGCTGTAGTTCCTTTCAGCCGAAGACATTGTTCGGGAGTAATATGCTATAGGGGCTTCTGTTCCATTCGGTAACCTATGGCTGAGCACAGCCCCACCCGTGGGGATGCATCGCAGACCAGGACTAATGGCAACGTGCCGTTGTATTGGATGAGGAGGCTGTCACTAGACAATAGGTTCTTTACCCCTTCAAATGCCCTATTTTCCACTTTCCCCCATGACCAGGGGGCATTCTTAGCCAGTAGCTTATGCAGCGGTTCGGCTATTGTCGCCTTGTTCTTGAGAAACACCGCATAGAAGTTGACCAGACCCAAAACGCCTGCAACTCCGTTTTATTTTTAGGGGCTGGGGCCTTCCTGATGGCCCTCACCTTGCTCTCCGTGGGGTGAATCCCTTCCCTATCTATTCTGTAGTCCAGGAATTCTATGGATCCGACCCCGATTTGGCATTTGTTTAGCTTAACTTTAAGCCCGGCAGACCGGAAAATGCCCAAAACTTTCCTCAGTCGTACCCTTAGTTCCACTAGATTGTCGGCTGATACCAAAACATCGTCAAAATACGGTACCACCCCAGGTAGACCCTGTAATAGTCGCTCCATTAGATTCTGGAACAGCCCTGGGGCTACACTCACCCCGAATTGGAGCCGGGTGCATTTGAATGCGCCGCGGTGTGTGACAATGGTTTGCGCTTCGGCTGTGCTGCTATCTACTGGTAATTGCTGATAGGCTTGAGCCAAGTCTAGTTTGGCGAAAACTTGCCCTTGTCCCAACGAGTGCAGTAAGTGTTGCACTACTGGGACGGGGTATGCACTCTTCTGCAATGCTTTGTTTAACGTTGCCTTGTAGTCAGCACAAATCCGGACTGACCCGTCCGGTTTGACTGGGGTGACTATAGGTGTTTCCCATTTTGCGTGATCAACGGGCACTAGTATTCCCTGGTTTACTAGTTTGTCCAGTTCCCGGTCAATCTTGGGCTTTAGGGCGAATGGAACCCTCCTAGCCTTCAACCTGATGGGGCAACCTGGGGTCTAAATTGAAGGAAATAGGGGTCCCTCGTACTTGCCCAAGCCATCTTCAAAAACGTCCTCGAACTCCTTCAGCAGTTCACTCTTGAGGTCGATTTCGCTACGGAACACCCCGGTCACTCCCATGCCCAAAGCCCGGAACCAGTCAAGTCCAAGCAAACTTGGTAAGGTTCCGTCGACTATGGTGATTGGCAGGGTTTTCTTGAACTGTCCATACTTGACTTGGACTGACGTTCCCCCTCGCACAGGAATTCGGTTTCCTTGGTAGTCTTGAACTCGTATATGCTGGGACTGTAACCTGCGCTTCGCGATGGCTGGCAAGTCCCTCTTGAGGGTGTCCCATGACATCATTGTGATAGATGAGCCGGTGTCCACCTCCATCTTGCAAGGTACCCCTTCGACGTGTACCTTTGTAAAAATCTTTTTCTCTAGCCGCGTCGATGCTAGGGCTACTCTTGCTGAAGTCTGGTTTAACTTCGCGCCCTTTTTGAATGGACCAATCCCGGGCCGCTTTGCGGTTCCCGCGCTCTGATTGGTCGGTTTGAATTTTTGGCGGGAAGGTTGGGGGGCTCGACAGGCCTGCGCTATGTGACCTTTCTTTTCGCACCGCCGACACGTTGCGTCCTTGAATTTGCATTGTTGTCGTTGGTGTTGGCCCCCGCAGCTCATACATTCACTCCGGTCCTCTTTCCCCGGCTTCTGGGTGTGGAAAGCCTCTTCCTCTTCCTCACCTTCCGACTCGGCCTGGACTTCCTCGTTGTGGACCGGAGTTGCTTTGGTCCGGCTCCTGGCGCCGTCGGCTTTTGCAAAGTTTCTGCCGCCTTGGTCGACATCTCATGAGCCCTAGCCTCGTCCAGCACTAGGGCCAGGGTTAGGTTGCTCTTGGACAGCAGCCGTTGTTGTAATCGAATGTCTCTTACCCCGCAAATGAGTTGTTCGAGTAAGGAGTCCTCCAAATCTCGGTACTCACAGTGATTTGCGGCTTTTCTTAGTGCTGCCATGTACACGCTTATCGACTCGCCTTCTCGCTGTACCCTCTGCCTCAACTCGAACCGTTGTACGAACTTTGAGGGTACTGGGGCGTAATGCGCTCGAAGTGCCATTTGCAGCGTCTGCCACGGTACCGACTGTACCGGCGTTGGCTCTGATAGCGACTCTGCGGTGTCGAAGACCTCTGGACCGCAATGGCTCAGGAAGTATGCCCGCTTCCTGTTGTCCGAAACTCCTTGTAGTTCGTTTGCTTCGAGGAAACACTCGAAACGAGCCATGTATGACCCCCATTTCTCCTTTGCTGGGTCGAATGGCGGTGGCGGCGTGTAGCTGGACATCGCTACTCTCCGTCCTTGAAACTGGCTGGGTTCGCGCCTTTTTTTCCCGATCTCACTGCCTACATCCCACCTTCGTCGCCAGTGTTAGATTCGGGCAATAACGAGACAGGAGACCAGATGAGTGACAACAGCTCTTTAGTTTATAGTGAACCCAGCAAAGAACGTCCGGCAAAACCCCTCTTTATATACAGTTTTCTCCGGTGCATTAACCAATCAGGAACGTGTAAGTTCCCGCCTAAATTTCCCTCCAAAACTCTTAAAGATACATTACACTAATGGTTGTGGACAACCACTTGTTTCAGATGGTTGTGGACAACAAATGGTTGTGGACAACCTTGAATCAGCTTGATGTCACTCATATCTGGGGCACCTGTTTTGTTGTGACCCAGCCGCAAGTAGGTAGCATTCGATGCAATCCGTTTGAAAGCAAACAGACTTTATTAGAACAGCTGAGAATTAACTCATTCTCAGTGTAGTCCAAACTAAATCAAAGCAAATTCTTCATAACACGATTCTTCAGTCCTATCACCAACCTTGGTCTAATTAGGCAAACTGCCAAAGGCTTTTCTTGGCAAAAGTTCAAAAGCAGAAGATGCCAACAAGAAATAAATGCAACAAAACAAAGAGCAAGTCCTATCAATGTTGTTTTCCGACAAAGAGCCCAAACGTCTTTGCTGGTCTTTTAAGCCTTATGGGAGGGGCCAATCATCTCTTGGCCCTACTCCCAAGTCATTCTCTTTGCTTTAGCTGCTCTTGCCTTCTGGCAGCTTCTCATGCATGCATTAGGAACAGGCTCCTCCTGTTCCTCTGCCTCATTACTGTCAGCCTCTGGAGTCTCCAGAGTCCGCACATCACTCCCAGATGGCCCTGGCCCCATCTCCGGACCTTCTCCAGCCTCCAGGACTGGCCCATGTTCTTCCTCAGCTTCATCACTGTCCACTGCCAGCTCCACAGGCTGCTGGCGGACCACAGCAGATTTAATAATGATCCACATGGATCATCCTGGGCAACTGACCACATGGAGTTGAGAGTGAGGGGTATATATACGTTTTCTTGGGCTTTGCACTTGAGCTTCCTGTTCCTGTGCAGGAACATGTGTTCTATTCCCAGGGGAGTCACGTTTGTCTGAGTCACGTTTGGTTGAAATTTGCCAGGTGATGCAATGTCCTTAGGAGATTGTGCAATGCAGTGAACTCTGCTGATAGATAATCCTATCATCTCCTAGAGGGTCATGTCTTAATCCCATCACTCTGGACCTGAAGATATTTTGTCTTGTAGATAGGCTGGCCCAGTCCTGCTGGGGCTATTAAGAAAGACTTGGGAGCTGCTTTCTGTCTTTGAAAACATGTTTTTCCTTTAGGGAAATATAATATGCTGCCTTTTTAAATATTTCTCAAAATATTTCATTCTTCTAGGAGGGGGGGGTGTCTAGCTTCCCACACAGGCCAAGTTATTATTTCTGGAATATACTTCATTTATTAAAACGTTGAACAGAAATGATCATAAGGAAAAAGTCCGGGAAAAAGTTTCTTTTACAAGTTATGTTGCCTTCCAGGGACACGATCAAATTCTTTGTGTCTATTCGTTCATTGCCATTAAAAAAAAAAACACAGGCATTACTGCAACATCTGAAGTGGATTGCTTTGAGTTTTCACTCCTTCATTAGGAAGAATTAACACTACAGGCCATAATTAAAAAGACAGCAACCAGACCATTGCATTTCATCATACCCCTGTCTTTGTCCTTTCCAAAATACCGTGAAGGCAAGACTTATCTGCTTTTTAGCAGACTGGCTGGCTACTTTCTTTTAAGAAAGCACTTTGATCTTATCTCTAGAGATTACAATAATTTTTCATGCTGCCAATCTCAGGTTAAAACACACACACACACACACAAAATCAATTGAAAATACATGTTATACAAGAAGGAACAAATATAATCCCTTGTTCAGACTTTTCTCTGATTTCTTATTTATTCTAAGCCCAGTCCATGTTTGTTACATGTGTGTTTGTTACATGCATGTTACATACCACCAAGAAATAAGCAGAAATTTTCCGGCAGAACAACCATCAACCAATGGAACAGAAGTTGCCTTCAGAAGTTGTGGGAGCTTCATCAAGAAGAGATTGGACTGCCATTTGTCAGAAATGGTGTAGGGTCTCCTGCTTGGGCAGGGGGTTGAACTAGATGACCTACAAGGCAGTAGTGAAATCTGAACTGGTTTACTACTGGTTTGCTGGCTGCGCCCCATGCACCAAATTCAAGGTGTGCGCCCACCAAAAGAAGGCATGGGGTAAGTAGAACAGTGCAAGAGTGTGTGTGTGTGTTTGTGTGTGTGTGTGATCAGCTGTGGTGCACAATCTTTTTCTTTTTACCTTTTAAAAGCATTTTTTACAACATATTCGGCCGAATAGGTTGTAAAAAAATGCTTTTAAAAGAAAAAAAAGGCTCTGACAATCAGGCAGCTCAGCTGGGATTGTCAGAGCCTTTTTTTTTAACCTTTTAAAAGCATTTTTTACAACTATTCAGCCAAAGAGGTTGTAAAAAAAATTCTTTTAAAAGTTTTTTAAAAAGTCTCTGACGATCAGGAGGCGCAGTTGTGATCATCAGAGCATCTTTTTTCTAACCTTTTAAAAACATTTTTTAAAAGAAACAGCAATTGGGGAAGTGGGCGACTAGGCATTGGGTGGGCTTTTTTCAGGCCTTTTTTCAGCCCTTTTCCAGCCTTTTTCCAGCCATTTTTGAAACTTTTTTTGACCCGTTTTTTTTTTAAAAAAATGGGCTAAAAAAAGCCTCAAAAATGGGCTAAAAAAAGCCCTGAAAACAGGCTGAAAAAAAGCCTCAAAACAGGTCAAGAAAAGCCTTGAAACAGGACTGAAAAAAGCCTCGAAAATGGGCCAACCCCCCCTCCTCAAAAACAGGCCAAAAGAAGCCTCAAAAATGGGCTGAAAAAAGCCTTGAAACTGGACTGAAAAAAGCCTTCAAAATGGGCCAAAAAACCCCTCAAAAACAGGCCAAAAGAAGCCTCAAAAATGGGCTGAAAAAAGCCTTGAAACTGGACTGAAAAAAGCCTTCAAAATGGGCCAAAACCCCACTCAAAAACAGGCCAAAGGAAGCCTCAAAATTGGCTAAAAAACCAGCCCAATAAAAAGCCTGAAAAAGGCTAAAAAAAGGCCCCAAAACGGGGCGTGCGGAAGCCAAAAAACAGCCAGCAGGTGGGCAGGGCTTTGCCAATATTCAGTCTATAAGATGCACAGACATTTTCATCCCCTTTTGGGAGACAAAAAAAAGTGTGTCTTATGGTCTGAAAAATACGGTAAGTAACTACATAAACACCGTATTTTTTTTCCACATTTTGTGTGTTTCATTTGATCATAAGCGTGAAAAACAATCCTAAATCACTTTTGATAGTGCCACGGTGACTGAACAATCACTAAGTGAGCCTTCATTATTCTCCGCTAAGGTTGAAGGTAATGAATACAAAGCGATCTAAACAAATATAGCCAAATATTCAGCGTGGTTGCATTTCTTAATCTTTTTTTTTTTTCTTACTTTAAAAAAAAATGGAAGACTGAGAAATCATTGCAATCATTTATTTATTTATTTTATTTATTTTATTTTGTCACAACAATATATGTAGGAATCATACAAAAGATTATATAGTATATAAACATATATGGGTAAATATAAGGAGGTATAAGCATATATATAGAAAGAAGAAAAGAAAAACAATAGGACAGGAACGGTAGGCACGTTTGTGCGCTTATGCACGCCCCTTATGGTCCTCTTAGGAATGGGGTGAGGTCAATAATAGAAAGTTTTTGGTTGAAGATTTTAGGATTATGGGAAGAGACCACAGAGTCAGGTAAAGTATTCCAAGCACTGATGATTCTGTTACAGAAGTCATATTTTCTGCAATCTAGATTAAAGCGGTTGACATTAAGTTTAAATCTATTGGTTGTTCTAGTATTATTGCAATTAAAGCTGAAGTAGTCTTTAACCGGAAGGACATTACAATGGATGATTCTGTGAGTTAAGCTTAGGTCTTGTCGAAGGCGACGGAGTTCCAAGTTTTCTAAGCCTAGGATTTCGAGTCTGGTGGGATAAGGTATTTTGTTGTTTTCAAAGGAATGGAGAACTCTTCTTGTAAAATATTTCTGGACACGTTCATTTGTATTGATGTCAGAGATGTGAGGGTTCCAAACAGGTGAGCTGTATTCTAGAATTGGTCTAGCAAATGTTTTATATGCTCTGGTTAGTAGTGTGGTGTTTTTGGAAAAGAAGCACCATTTCAGTGACAATTTTGCAACATATACACAACGGTATCATGTCTACAGTTTGGGGTTTTGTTTTGTTTTTTGCAGATTTTCCTTTATATCTTACCTCACGAATTTTTTTTTCATGTTTTATTTATTTTATTTATATAATATTCAATTTCCATCAAACAGTGTGATCTGGGTACAATTATTTTTAAACAATCATAATCCACATATTCCTTGTAGTATTCATCACAATAATGTCGATAATATAATAATATAATAACAATAATACTTAACATTATCTTCTTTAACGACTCTCCACATTAACATGTCCTCTTTTTATGTCTCCTCCTTTCTAACTTCTGTTTCTATTGTCTAGCCATTGATAAAATACATCCCATATCAAAAAGTATTCAGTTTCTTCTTTATCCTTAATAGTGAATGTTAATCTATCCATTTCTGCGCATTCGAATACTTTCTTAATTATCTTCTCCTCTGATGGAGTCTCAACGTTTTTCCATTGCTGTGCAAATACAATTCTAGTTGTGGTTAGAATATGTGAAACCAGATATATAGTCCTTTTAACCTTTTTATCCTTATATCTTACCTCACTAATAAACAGTGAAGAAGCCAAATCAAAATGCATTCTGTTTATTTTTGGAAGTAGCAAATACGGGTAGGCCTCGACTTACAACGGTTCATTTAGTGACCATTCAAAGTTACGACGGTGCTGAAAAAAAGTAAATAAGATAATAAAATAATAATAATAAAGTAAATCCCCATGGTCACATTATCTAAATTCAGATACTTGGCAACCGACTCATATTTATGACGATTGCTGTATCCTGGGGTCACGCAATCCCCTTTTGTAACCTTCTGACAAACAAAGTCATGGGGGAAGCCAGGTTCACTTAACAACCATGTTACTAACTTTTCAACTTCAGTGATTCATTTAACAACTGCGGGGAGTTTTTTCTTAATTGTTCTTGCCTTCTGTCAGCTCTGTGCAAGCACACACTGGGAACAGGCTCCTGTTGTTCTTCTGCCTCGCTGATGTCAGATTCCGGAGGCTCCGGAGGCAGCACATAACTTCCAGATGGCCTTGGCCCCCTCTCTGCCTCCGACGCAGAGCCCTCATCCGAGCCTTCCTCAGACTCCAGGGCTGGTCCACATTCCTCCCCAATTTCTTCACTGTCAAACTCTGCTACCAGCTGTTGTGCCTCATCCGCTTTCCCCGCAGCCGGGGCCTTCTTATCTGCCCCCGAACGCTGAGGAATGTCCTAGCATGCCTCCTGGCCCCAGCCCCGGCTCCATGCCCAGACAGATTGAGGAAGAAGAAGCGCCTCCAGCCCCCAGCCCTGGCTCCATGCCCAGGCAAACGGAGCAACTAGACCCCTCCCCCTCCCCCGCAGCATGTGAGCCTGAGGAAGGTCAATTACCAACAGCTGCAGACTGGAGTGACCCTCGCTTCAGGAGAATTGATAAGCGGCATCAACAGAAGGAAGGGAGGGGCAGGCCAGGATAAGTGCTGAGTCATGGAGCCACACCCCATGGCCTATATAAAGGATCTGCTTTCTGGCATTCAGGCAAAGTCTACCTTATCTTGCTGAAATCACTTTCTGGTCTCCTGCCTACCTTGAGAACTTTGCTAGGACTTTGGCAGAGCTGCAGAGGCACGCCTGATTTGGATTTCCCTGACCCGGTCGTCAGCGGAGGAGTGGGACACGACACCAGCTCTGTAGGACCACAGCAGCACTTTTTCTAGAGTCTCAACATCTCTTTTGTATTATTGTATTGTTTTAATGTTTGTAGTTGTTTTAACAGTGTTATAGATATACAATTGTAAATTGCCACATCAGTGACAATAGAAATTTGGGGGGAAAAATCATTTTTCCATATTGAAAAATTATCAGATTGATGTGCATAAAGGCAACAATTCGACATTTGGAAACTCAAGCAAAAATGGTGCCTTCCTCTTTAGTTCCAGAAGTGAGAAAATGGAATAACAATTCTAAGTTGCAAGAAAAATATGTTTCATCCACAAGGAAAATCCTTACAGTAACAATAGTGAACTGTTGAAACAATGAATCTGAAAAGAATAGCCATCTGTCAGCCCTTTGAAGAAGACCAGATAAGGAAACCAAAATTAATAATAATAATTACTGTTTTTTATTAGAGGGTTACAGACTTACAATATCAGAATCTTGCAAGTCTGAATGTGCTTCTCTCCTTCCTTGCATCCTGGACATAAACTGTTTCAACTCCTACCCTCAAAACGACACTATAGAGCACTGCACACCAGAACAACTAGACACAAGAACAGTTTTTTCCCGAAGGCCATCACTCTGCTAAACAAATAATTCCATCAACACTGTCAAACTATTTACTGAATTTGCACTACTATTAATCTTCTCATCGTTCCCAATCTCTTTCCTCTTATGACTGTATGACTGTAACTTTGTTGCTGGCAATCCTTATGTTTTATATTGATATACTGACCATCGATTGTGTTGTAAATGTTGTACCTTGATGAAGGTATCTTTTCTTTTATGAACACTGAGAGCATATGCACCAAGACAAATTCCTTGTGTGTCCAATCACACTTGGCCAATAAAAAATTCTATTCTATTCTATTCTATTCTATTCTATTCTATTCTATTCTATTCTATTCTATTCTATTCATGAGAACTAGGGAGGGCCAAGCCCAAGAAGTTTTCCCAAATTACATTCTGCTTTGGACTGAAATTTCTTCTTATCTGACCATCATCTTGGCTCTCCCTTCTGTTCCTCCAGGTTATTCTCATAACCCATTAGACCACCTCTGAAAATGCTTTAATTTGGATTTCTGCCCTGAAGATGGGATTTGATTTGGCCTTTCGTGGCTCCAAGCAGTTGTAGGAATCCATAATGACCTTTGTTATAGGTTTTGGTTCTGGAAAACTAGAAAAGATATGTGAGTTTGTCTACTATCAACCCTCCATCCATCCACTCACCCACCCACCCATCCATCCATCCTTTTTTTAGAATTGAACTATTGTGAGAAAATTATTTAGGGTTTTTTGCTTTGTTGATTAGATCAGGGGTCTCCAACCTTGGTCCCTTTAAGACTTGTGGACTTCAACTCCCAGAGTTCCTCAGCCAGCTTTGCTTTGCTGGCTGAGGGACTCTGGGAGTTGAAGTCCACAAGTCTTAAAGGGACCAAGGTTGGAGACCCCTGGATTAGATCATACATAGTAGAACTTCAAAATAGATAGACAGATAGACAGACAGGCAGACAGATCATCTATCCCTCCCTCCTTCCCTCCCTCCTTTTTTTAAGAATTGAACTATTGTGAGAAAATTATTTAGGTGTTTGTTTGTTTTTTCTTTGCTGATTGGATCCTTACATAGTAGAACTTCAAAATATACTTTTCACTTTGCAGGTGGATTCTCAATATGTGGAAATAAAACCGAAGGAACCGAGTCTGTGAACTTTCCAGAAGCTCCAGATGATAAATAATTTGCTTGTTTTGTACCTGAGACATCTGCCGAAAGAAGTGAACGCTGCACTGTCAGTATATAAGGGTTCATGAACTGGAATAGACATGGTAACAGATCAGCCAATGGGGACTCTTTGTGTCGTGTCCCACTCCTCCTCTGACGGCCAGGTCTGGAAAGTTTGTCTCAAGCGTAGTCACGAAGCCTCTGCAGCTTTGCCAAAGTCCTGTCAGAGTTCTCAGGGCAGGCAGGAATCCAAGGTGTGACTTCAGCAACCAGATGAGACTTTGCCTGACTCAAAGAATGCCAGAAAGCAGATCCTTTATATAGGCCATGGGGTCTGGCTCCATGACTCAGCACTTATCCAGGCCTGCCCCTCCCTTCCTTTTGCTGACGTTGCCTCTTCATTCTCCGTAAGCATGGATCTGTCCACCCTCCAGCTGCTGGCAATTCTAGCTCGTGACTGGCTTCATGCTCCTCATGCTCACACGCTGTGGGGGGGCGGGTTATTTGCTCCGTCTGTCCAGGCATGGTGCCAGGACTGGGGGCTGGAGGCATGCCAGGCCCTTCGTCTGCACTATCAGTCTCTGGCTGAGATAACAGGAGATGAGAGGGGCCCGGCTGCAGAGAGGGGGGCGGGCAAGGCACAACAGTTTGGTGACCCAAACGATTCAGAGCCTGGGCGTGGCTTAGGTTCACTGATCTGTATATATTTGAGAACATATTCGGACCTTCCGCCGCGAATTGAAAACACATCTATTTATTCGCGCAGGGCTGGCTTAAATTTTACTGGTTTTAAATTTTCTATCATTAATTTTAAGGGGTTTTTTAGTTTTATATATTTTAAAGTTTTTAGGCCAACTATGTAATAAGTTTTTTAATTTGCATTTTAATTGTATATTGTACTGTTTGGTTTACGTTGGCTGTACACCGCCCTGAGTCCTTCGGGAGAAGGGCGGTATAAAAATCGAAATAATAATAATAATAATAATAATAATAATAATAATAATAATAATAATAATAATAATAATAATAATAATAATAATAATAATAATAATTTGGCACATACTGCACACATGCATGCAGTGCGCATTTGGTGCACAGTGCGCATGTGCGGCCAGTGAACCGGTAGCAAACTGGTTTGGATATCATCACTGCTCTGTGTTATATAGCTTCTGTGATGATTGATTCTGTACTTTTGGATTCTGAGTTCTGGTTCTGGCTTCTGCTGCATGGGTATTGTATATAAAGAAGTTTCTTATATAAATGAATCCTGCTGAATTCTTTACTTGTGTGCTGGTTGGATTTCTGCAAACTCTAACATGCACCATGGCTTGAGTGGTTTTTGCAATCACCCATTTCACTATGACTGGCGAGCAGACTAAAAAAAAAGCATTTTCACAGAAATGTTTTTTTTTTTTTGCAAAGATGGAAAAAGGCTTTTGCCAAGGAAACAATGTCTCACCAAGCCTCCCCACCCACCCATCCCAGAGATTCCCCCCACCAACCTCACCTCTTCTTCCAGTTGGCAAATAAATCCATTGCCAACATGAAAAGGAAACATCAGAGAACAGAAGCAGCTCTTTTTTCCCCAGATGTTGTGGTCCGCCAGCAGCCTGCAGAGCTGGCAGAGGATTTGGACAGTGAGGAGGCTGGGGAAGACAATGGGTCAGTCCTGGAGTCAGGGGAAGGCCCAAACGAGGACTTTGCATCGGAGGGGGAGATGGGGCCAGGGCCATCTGGGAGTGATGCGCAGACTCCAGAGCCTCCAGAGGTGGACAGCAGAGAGGCAGAGGAACAGGAGGAGCCTGTTCCTTGTACATGCATGCAAAGAGCTGCCAGAAGGCAAGAGCAAGTAAAGAAAAAAGGATGACTCAGGAGTAAGGCCAAGAGATGATTGGCCTTTCCCTTAAGGCTTAAAAGAGCAGCAACAGCTCTTGGGTTCTTTGTAGGAAAGCAATGTTGCAATTGTTTCTTGTCTCCTGTTTCTGGACTTCATGGGGTTCTTGCCAAGAAAAGCCTTTGGCAGGGTGCCAAAGAAGACAAAGATTTGTGATAAGGCCGAAGGACTTTGTTTTGGACTTAATTTGGCCTGAGAATGAAGTAATTCTCAGCTGTTCTAATAAAATATGTTTGTTTAGGACTGATTGTGTCTGGTAATAAGTACTTGGGCCTGGGTCACAACAAGGATTACCTGTACCAAACCAGACCAGCCACACCAAGCACCAAATAAATAGATTTCTTTTTCCTTTTTTAATTTTCAAAAAACCTTTATTAAAGTTTAAAATATTAAAATACGAATACATCTGTAACAAAAATACATCCATAATAATTGTACACTTCTACGTTGTTCTGACAGCTCACAAATCTTAACTCTATTCATATATTCCCAGATATTCCTACTTGATCAAATATACGTAAACACAATTTATGTCTTGTTTATATCTGTATATTTCCTATTTTTTACTTTCTATCCATTGATACCAGTTTTCCCAAGTTGAGTAATATTCAGAGTCTCCCTTATTATTTAATTCTATAGTAAGGATATAGTAAGGGACGCGTTAGCTCAGTGGCTAAGATGCTGAGCTTGTCGATCGAAAGGTCAGCAGTTCAGCGGTTCGAATCCCGAGTGCCAGGGTGAGCTCCCGTTACTTGTCCCAGCTTCTGTCAACCTAGCAGTTCGAAAGCACGTAAAAAATGCAAGTAGAAAAATAGGGACCACCTTTGGTGGGAAGGTAACAGCGTTCTGGGCACCTTTGGCATTTAGTCATGCCGGTCACATGACCACAGGGACGTCTTCGGACAACACTGGCTCTTCAGTTTTGAAACAGAGATGAGCACCTCCCTCTTGAGTCAGGAATGACTAGTACATATGTGCGAGGGGAACATTTACCTTTACCTTAAGTTTGTTCATTTCTGCACACGCCAAGATTTTCCGGATTATTGCACAATAGTGGACATTTTCCAAGTTTGTGCGAGTACAATTCTCACTGCTGTAGTACTATGAATAATCAAATATTTAATCTTTTTAGGATATTTTCCTTTAATGATCCCCAGAAGAAACAGTTCAGGTTTCAATTCTATTTGATAATGCGTAATTTCATTTAGCCATTTTTTTTGTATTCTATTCCAGTATTTTTTGATTTCTGGGCAAAGCCACCATACATGAAGAAAGTATCTTGCACTTTTTTACATTTCCAGCAATTAGGGTTTAGATTGGGACACATTTTTGCAAGTCTTGTCGGGGCTCAGAGCCACTGATAGAACATTTTGTAAATAAATAGATTACTAAAGCCCCTGCATTCTTTCCAGATGCAGGGACAATTCCCATCCCCCTTCCTTTGTAATCAAAAGTTAATTTCCTTGTAGTTTTATTTCCCCCTCTTCAGCCCTGATGGACCCATCCTCTCTTGAGGCTCCATGCACCGGGGGTGGGGGGGAGGGGGGGCAAGAGAAAGCTACATCGATATGTTGTCTGCTTCTTCTTCATCCTTATCTTGGACCAGACTTTTGCTGGTTTATTGCTGTACATTCCTGAGGGTTCCTGGTTTTGCGGACTTAAGAGTGCAGCTCCTTTGACTTAATTCTGAGATACCAGTCATATTTGACCAATTCTAGCTGAGATTCATTTTGCTCTTCTGGATCATTCTTTGATTTCATAATTTCATGTAACAACTTCTTCCTCTTCTTCTCCTTCTCCTTCCGCTTCCTCTTCTTCTTCTTTCTTCTTTCTTCTTCATCCTCCTCCCCCTCTTCCACCACCACTCCTCCTCCTCCTCCTCCTCCTCCTCCTCCTCCTCCTCCTCCTCCTCCTCTTCTTCTTTTTCTTCTTCTTTCTTCTTCTTCTTTATCTTCCTCTCCTCCTCCTCCTCCTCCTCCTCCTCCTCCTCCTCCTCCTCCTCCTCCTCCTCCTCTTTTCTTCTTCTTTCTTCTTCTTTATCCTCCCCTTCCACCACCACTCCTCCTCCTCCTCCTCCTCTTCTTTTCTTCTTTCTTCTTCTTTATCCTCCTCCCCTCTTCCACCACCACCAGTACTACTTGTCCCTCCTCCTCCTCCTCCTCCTCCTCCTCCTCCTCCTCCTCCTCCTCCTCTTCTTCTTTCTTCTTTCTTCTTTCTTCTTTCTTCTTCTCCTCCTCCTCCTCTTCTTTCTTCTTCTTTCTTCTTCTTTATCCTCCCCTCTTCCACCACCACCAATACTACTTGTCCCTTCCTCCTCCTCCTCCTCCTTCTCCTCCTCTTCTTTTCTTCTTCTTCTTCTTTATCTTCCTCTCCTCCTCCCCTCTTCCACCACTCCTCCTCCTCCTCCTCCTCCTCCTCCTCCTCTTCCTCCTCCTCCTCCTCCTCCTCTTCTTTCTTCTTCTTTCTTCTTCTTTATCCTCCTCCCCTTTCACCACCACCAGTACTCCTCCCCCTCCTTCTCCTTCTCCTTCTCCTCCTCCTCCTCCTCCTCCTCCTCCTCCTCCTCCTTTAAAAAACAACAACAACCTGGTTTCTCACAATTGAAAATGCCAGCTGTCAATGCAAAAAAAAAAAAAAAAGGGAAGGAGGGGCAAACATATAGATTATAAACCTGAATTGTTTTGATTAAGTGTAATATCAGAAAAAACTTGATAAGAAAAGTATGCATTTAATATTACACGTCTTAACAGCAGCAAGGATTCTTTTCGCACAATACTGGAAAAATGAAGATATACCATGAGTTGAAGGCATGGTAGTTAAGAAGATACTACATTGTGCAGAAATGGGTAGATTGAGCCTGAAAATTAATCAGGAGGATGTAGAATATTATCAAATATGGAATTTATTTTACCAATAGTTGGGAAAAAAGGGGTGGAGGTTAAGAATGCAATTTATAGTGTTAAGCAAATTAAATACCCAGGCAACACGATGTTTATAAAGCACTAAAAATATATATTTAATAGAAAATCAATAAAAAAGAAAGAAAATGCTAACTGATAGTATTTGGGGGGGGGGCGTCCCTCTCTTCCCCCAATAACTCCCTTCTTTGCAAGATTGAATTCCCTACATTTTCATATGCTCAGATAGTTTGGAAAAAGTCATGTTTAAGTAGGTAGAACAACAGCTACTGCCTGAGAAATTAGAAAATTGAGAGTTCACCTATAGAATTGTCTATAGACCATTTCCCCTTATCTGTCATTTACCATTTCTAATTTCTATACAATTATACAATTTTAGAATAGAATAGAATAGAATAGAATAGAATAGAATAGAATAGAATAGAATAGAATAGAATAGAATAGAATAGAATTTTATTGGCCAAGTGTGATTGGACACACAAGGAATTTATCTTGGTGCATATGCTCTCAGTGTACATAAAAAAAAAAAAGATACGTTCATCAAGGTACAACATTTACAACACAATTGATGGTCAATATATCAATATAAATCATAAGGATTGCCAGCAACAAGTTATAGTCATACAGTCATAAATGGAAAGAGATTGGTGATGGGAACTATGAGAAGATTAATAGTAGTGCAGATTCAGTAAATAGTTTGACAGTATTGATGGAATTATTTGTTTAGCAGAGTGATGGCCTTTGGGAAAAAACTGTTCTTGTGTCTAGTTGTTCTGGTGTGCAGTGCTCTATAGCGTCGTTTTGAGGGTAGGAGTTGAAACAGTTTATGTCCAGGATGCGAGGGATCTGCAAATATTTTCACGGCCCTCTTCTTGATTCGTGCAGTATACAGGTCCTCAATGGAAGGCAGATTGGTAGCAATTATTTTTTCTGCAGTTCTAATTATCCTCTGAAGTCTGTGTTTTTCTTGTTGGGTTGCAGAACCGAACCAGACAGTTATAGAGGTGCAAATGACAGACTCAATAATTCCTCTGTAGAACTGAATCAGCAGCTCCTTGGGCAGTTTGAGCTTACTGAGTTGGCGCAGAAAAAACATTCTTTGCTGTCCTTTTTTAATGATGTTTTTGATGTTAGCTGTCCATTTTAGATCTTGCGATATGATAGAACCTAGAAATTTGAAGGTTTCTACTGTTGATACTGTGTTGTCTAGTATTGTGAGAGGTGGAAGTATGGAAGGGTTTCTCCTAAAGTCTACCACCATTTCTACGGTTTTGAGTGTGTTCAGTTCCAGATTGTTTTGGTTGCACCACAAGGCTAGTCATTTGACCTCTCGTCTATATGCAAATTCGTCATTGTCTCGAATGAGACCAATCACTGTTGTTTATTTATTCCATACTATATAATATTCTGTATCTTCCTTTTCTTTCCTCTCCTTTGTTAATTTATCCATCTCAGCACAGTCCAGAATTTTCCTCCTCTGATGGTATGTTCTCATTTTTCCAGTTCTGTGCATAAGATATTCTTGTGGCTGTTATTATGTGTAGAATTAAATACTTTATTTCTTTACTATATTTCCTATTGAGTATTCCCAGCAAAAAGATCTCTGGTTTCCAGTGTATGGGTTGGTCAGTTATTTCTTCCAGCCGTTTTCTGATGTAGGCCCAATATTTATTTTTATTTTTTTGCAGAGGGACATGTCCATCATAAATGGTACTATGTTCCGTATACTTTTTTGCACTTCCAGCATATTGGAGAACTGTTCAGGTACATTTTAGCAAGCCTTGCTGGTAATAAGAGGATTACCGATATGAAGCTGATGTAAAGACGGAATATATGTTTTGTGTTAGTGTTTGTTATGTCTTGTTGTTTTTTAAAAAAATAAAAAGTATTTTTTAAAAAAGAATTATCTATATTATTACTATTATTATTATTATTATTATTATTATTATTACTACTATTACTATTATTATTATTATTATTATTATTATTATTATTATTATTATTATTATTATTATTATTATTATTATTATTATTATTAGAATTTATATCCCGCCCTTCTCTGAAGACTCAGGGTGGCTTACACTGTGTTAAGCAATAGTCTTCATCCATTTGTATAATATATACAAAGTCAACTTTATTGCTCCCAACAATCTGGGTCCTCATTTTATTTGGGCCTGGTGGGACTTGAACTTGCAGTAATTGCAAGCAGCTGGGTTAATAACAGACAGACTTAGTCTGCTGAACCACCAGAGGCCCTATAGAGATGTCCAGAGGAGTAAGGTGGATTTATCTAATTCTTCCTTTCAAAGGAAGGTTGACTTTGTCTGTAGAGTTCTAGCAGAAAGCAGCAGAAAGCCTCAGTATGATCTGAACCACGATTGGTATCTTATTTATTTATGAGTTTCGGAGTCTCATTTTTAAGTACTGCAAAAGGAGGTTTTCCCTGCAGCCGTGACGGGATCAATATCTGAGAGTTCAAGCCAGCTTTGATATGGATAAGGCACAGGCACACACACACACTCCATAAAAGTCAACATCATAGCAATCCTGCTCTTTAGAATGAAAGACCTCTGGTGGCTCAGACTGATAAGACAGTCTATTATTAACAGCAGCTGCTTGCGATTACTGCAGGTTCAAGTCCCACCAGGCCCAAGGTTGACTCAGCCTTCCATCCTTTATAAGGTAGGTAAAATGAGGACTCAGATTGTTGGGGGCAATTAAGTTGACTTTGTATATAATATACAAATGGATGAAGACTATTGCTTAACATAGTGTAAGCCGTCCTGAGTCTTCGGAGAAGGGCGGGATATAAATGCAAATTAAAAAAAAATGGAATGGAATGGAATGGAATGGAATAGAATAGAATAGAATAGAATAGAATAGAATAGAATAGAATAGAATAGGAGTTGGAAGGGACTTTGGCAGTCTTCTAGTCCAACCCCCTGCTTAGGCAGGAAACCGTATAGCATTTCAGACAAATGATTTTCCGACATCTTCTTAAAAACTTCCAGTGTTGGAGCATTCACAACTTCTGGAGGCAATTTGTTCCACTTATTAATTGTTCTAACTATCAGGAATTTTCTCCTTCGTTCTAGGTTGCTTCTCTCCTTGATTAGTTTCCACCCATTGCTTCTTGTCCTGCCTTCAAGTGCTTTGGGGAATAGCTTGACTTCCTCTTCTTTGGGGCAGCCCCTGAGATATTGGAACACTGTTATCATGTCTCCCCCAGTCCTTCTTTTCATCAAACTAGACATACCTAATTCCAGCAACTGTTCTTCATATGTTTTAGCCTCCAGTCCCCTAATCATCTTTGTTGCTCTTTTAATTTAATTTTGAAGTATTATTTTAAAACTGGCTGAATATTTAGATCCTGGCTAAAGGGGAAAAAAAACACAGATCAAGCTGGAACTGAAATCTGACTATTGGTTTTCTTAAACTACAGATTATCATAACATAACATAACATAACAACAGAGTTGGAAGGGACCTTGGAGGCCTTCTAGTCCAACCCCCTGCCTAGGCAGGAACCCTACACCATCTCAGTCAGATGGTTATCCAACATTTTCTTAAAAATTTCCAGTGTTGGAGCATTCACAACTTCTGCAGGCAAGTCGTTCCACTTATTAATTGTTCTAACTGTCAGGAAATTTCTCCTTAGTTCTAAGTTGCTTCTTTCTTTGATCAGTTTCCACCCATTGCTTCTTGTTCTACCCTCAGGTGCTTTGGAGAACAGCCCGACTCCCTCTTCTTTGTGGCAACCCCTGAGATATTGGAACACAGCTATCATGTCTCCCCTAGTCCTTCTTTTTATTAAACTAGACATACCCAGTTCCTGCAACCGTTCTTCATATGTTTTAGCCTCCAGTCCTCTAATCATCTTTGTTGCTCTTCTCTGCACTCTTTCTAGAGTCTCAACATCTTTTTTACATCGTGGAGACCAAAACTGGATGCAATATTCCAAGTGTGGCCTTACCAAGGCATTATAAAGTGGCACTAACATATAAGCAGTGAGGCTAGGAACAAAGAATGAGTTACAGCTGACAGTCCAGATTTCATATATTTATGTTATTTTGCCAGATTTCACACTTAAATCATCACTGATGCCTAAAAATTATCAGTAGATAAAAGGTTTTTTTTAAAGAAGAGGAAATGGCTCAGTCTGTGCATTTTTCCTGACTGTTTTCATCATCCAGTTATCCAACCCCAGCAAATCTAAGCTGCAATCTATCTGAGCACAATATTAAATACACATTAAACATAATGTGTATTAATTGCAGAATAGTTGACTTTAAAAAACAACACTAATTAGGTTTTCTTTGGCTGCCTTAAATTCCTTCCTTCCTTCCTTCCTTCCTTCCTTCCTTCCTTCCTTCCTTCCTTCCTTCCTTCCCTCCCTCCCTCCCTCCCTCCCTTTCTCTCCTTTCTCTCCTTCCTCCCTTCCTCTTTTGTTTTTCCTTGCTTCCTTCTTTTTTCCTTCCTTCCTTCTTCTTTGTTTCCTTCTTTGCTTCCTTCCCCTTTCTGTCTTTCCTCCCTTTTTTCTTCCTCCCTGCCTCCCTCTCTCCCTGCCTCCCTTCCTCCCTCCCTCTCTCTCTCTCTCCCTCCCTCCCTTTCTTCCTTTCTTCCTTCCTTTCCTTGTAATTTTTCTTCTGCTTGTACTTGGCATTTGGCGCTGTTGTTTGAAATGCTGTCCTAGGGAGCCACCTAGAGGAGCCCAGTACTAAGACAGATAACAAGACAAGAAGAATAGCTGGACGAGGTTTGTCCGGAGATCCTGTTATGTCATTCCTGGCCTGTAACATGTCTCACAGATGAAAATTTGTCCATTGAAGGTCACAGCTGGTATTGCCTTGTTCATTAAGTCTACAGAGACATGTAACACCACAGACCAGGCAACAATCAAGTTTTCAAGCAGGTGAAGCCATACCAATGGCTTCAAATTAACAAGTAGTGAGGAAATATATTAACTTCTCACCCGACACGCATCGTCTCACCCCACCGAAGAACTGTATTTGAGGATTTCTGATTTGTTCTGAATTTCAGCTTCTCAGTACCGGTTCATCTACTGGGCAAATGAATAGGATAGAATAACAGATTTGGAAGGGACCTTGGAGGTCTTCTAGTCCAACCCCCTGCTTAGGCAGGAAACCCTACACCACTTCAGACAAGTGGTTTTCCGACATCTTCTTAAAAACTTCCAGGGCTGGAGCATTCACAACTTCTGGAGGCAAGTCGTTCCACTGATTAATTGTTCTAACTGTCAGGAAATTTCTTTATGTACACTGAGAGCATATACACCTAAGATAAATTCCTTGTGTGTCCAATCACACTTGGCCAATAAAGAATTCTATTTTCCTCCTCCTCCTCCTCCTCCTCCTCCTCCTCCTCCTCCTCCTCCTCCTCCTCCTCTTTTATTAATTTTATTTGTTTTTGTTTATTTATTTTAATTGTTTCCTAGTACGATTTGATAGCTTATTAGTAACTTTGACTATCACTAAGTGTTGTATCTTTTTATTCTTGATGAATGTATTTTATTCTTTTTATGTACACTGAGAGCATATACACCTAAGATAAATTCCTTGTGTGTCCAATCACACTTGGCCAATAAAGAATTCTATTCTCCTCCTCCTCCTCCTCCTCCTCCTCCTCCTCCTCCTCCTCCTCCTCCTCCTCCTCCTCCTCCTCCTCCTCCTCCTTCTCCTCCTCCCTAGCATATTCTCACAAGAGTCTGTATGTGTGTGTGTGTGTATTTGGTCTATAAATTTAATTTCACACTCTTGCTTTCTCTGTAACTGGCAAACCAGCTATGATTGCACTAGTGAGATCACACTTGGAATACTGCATCGAGTTCTGGTCACTGTGATACACAAAAGATATTGAGACTCTAGAAAGAGTGCAGAGAAGAGCAACAAAGATGATTTAGCTGGAAGCTAAAACGCAGATTGAACAGTTGTGGGAACTAGGCATGTCTAGTCTAGTAAAGAGACGGAATAAGGGTAACATGATAACAGTCTTCCAGTACCTGAGGGACTATCCCAGGGAAGAGAAGCCAACTCCAAAGCACTTAAGGGTAGGACAAGAAGTAATGAGTGTCAGATTATTCAGAGTTGCACAGCTTTTTATCACCTCAATTAATAAATATGCACTTTGCTTAATCTTCTCCTAAGAGAATTTAAATTACATATAGAGGTTTGGGCTTTTTCCAAAGCAAATTTGAAGAAAATATAAAACATATTCCTTTAAATGCTTGAAATTAAATGCTAGCAATCATGATGGATGGATGGATGGATGGATGGAAACTGATCAAGGAGAAATTCAACCTAGAAATAAGGAGAAATTTTCTGACAGTGAGAACAACCAACCAGTGAAAACAGCTTGACTTGTGGGAGCTTCATCGCTTGGGGGCTTTCAAGAAGAGATTGAACTGCCATCTGTCAGAAATGGTGTAGGCTGTAGGGCTAGGTGACCTAGAAGTTCCCTTCTGACTTTCTTAATCTAATATTTTTTTTATTTTATAAACAAACAAACATACAATACATAATCAATCAGTCAGTGCTTCATCTGAATACATCTTTTGTGTCTTCTTCTTGTTCTCCAATGTTAACCATTTCATAATATCATCATTTCGTTTATTGTAACATTCCTCCCACATTTCTTACTTCGCTATTAATACATTTATCAATCTTCTCTCTTCTCTTTCTTCTTCCCATGTTTCATTACAACATTACCCCATATATATTTCTTCTCTAACCAATGGTAAAATTGTCCCCATATCTTAAAATAGTCAGATTCCTCTCTTTCTTTGATTGTCAAAGTCAATCTATTCATTTCTGCACAATCCAATATTTTCTTAATTACTTCACCCTCTGTAGGGATTTTCTCTGATTTCCGTCTTTGCAGAAATACTATCCATGCTGCAGTTATTATGTGAATAATCAAATATATATTTTCTTTACCAAATTTCTCTGGTAGGATACCCAATAGGAACCGTTCAGGTTTTAAATCTATCTCTTGTTGTATCATTTCTTCTAATCATGTTTTAATTTTAATCCAATGGTTTTTTGCTTCTGGATCTGTCCACCACTTATGATAATACGATCCTGGTATATGATGACATTTCCAGCATTTAGCTGATTTATCTTTAAACATTTTTACCAGTTTTTCAAGTGGCATGTGCCGACTCTGCTAATCTAATCTAATATATGTCCAACCGAACTATCCAAAAATACTGAACTGAAAGCAACATGGGATTAAAGTAAGGGTAAAATGCTCCCTGTTTGGATTGGATCGTGTGATCCGGTAACGATGGGGGCGGGTAGTTCGGAGAACTGGTAGCAAAAATCCCTGCCCCCTCCCCACCGCCCACACCTTGATGTTCCTCTTCTCTGTCCCTGAAGCTCTCGGTGGTGATATAGCTGCAAACAGCCTTAAATGACTGCCGTGGCACTTCAAAAGTGCCTACAGATGATCAGCGCTGTAGGTGGCTAGTAGCCTCTAATTTTAAAGAAGGTAGACCGGTGCGCTCCCAAAAAAAGGCAATTAGTAGACCAGTGCCTCTATTCTTAAAGAAGGTAGATCTGTGCGCTCCCAAGTTTTGTATATTTTATTATTTTATTATTTATTATTATTGGCCATGCCCATTCAGTCACCTGACCACCAAGCCACGCCCACCAGATCACTTGACCACCAAGCCATGCCCATCAATTAAGCCACACCCACAGAACCGGTAGGGAAAACTTTTAGATTTCACCCCTGGATTAAAGTGACAGAAATGGGAAAGTTCCTTCCTTCCTTCCTTCCTTCCTTCCTTCCTTCCTTCCTTCCTTCCTTCCTTCCTTCCTTCCTTCCTTCCTTCCTTCCTTCCTTCCTTCCTTCCTTCCTTCCTTCCTTCCCAACACCAATGGACTTAAATTAAACTTA
>NC_080546.1:83391256-83441256 GCF_028640845.1 Ahaetulla prasina | reverse complement strand
GCAACAAAATTACAGTCATACAGTCATAAATGAAAAAGATGGGTGGTGGGATGTTGAGACTCTAGAAAGAGTGCAGAGAAGAGCAACAAAGATGATTAGGGAACTGGAGGCTAAAATATATGAAGAACAGTTGCTGGAACTGGGTATGTCTAGTTTAATGAAAAGAAGGACTACGGGAGACATGATAGCAGCATTCCAATATCTCAGGGGTTGCCACAAAGAAGAGGGAGTCAAACTATTCTCCGAAGCATCTGAGGGCAGGAGAAGAAGCAATGGATGGAAACTAATCAAGCAACTTAGAACTAAGAAGAAATTTCCTGACAGTGAGAACAATTAATCAGTGGAACAACTTGCCTCCAGAAGTTGGGAATGCTCCAACATTGGATGTTTTTAAGAAGATGTTGGATAACCATTTGTCTGAAGTGGTGTAGGGTTTCCTGCCTGGGCAGGGGGTTGAGAAGACCTTCAAAGTCCCTTCCAACACTGTTATTCTATTCTATTCTAGTCTATTCTAGTCTAGTCTATTCTAGTCTAGTCTAGTCTAGTCTAGTCTAAATAATATGCAGTCCTTATGGACTCTCACATCTCCTAGTCCAGGGGTCAGCAACCTGAGGCTCTGGAGCCACATTCCTCTTTCATCCCTCTGCTGCAGCTCCCTGTCGCTCAAAATATCATCACACGATTTATTGAGCTTTTTGACTCCCGATAAGCCAACCATGAATAAATCCAAGAAAAGAAAAGTTTCAGAAGAAAACAGAATGTTTAATTCAACTACTAGTTTTGTGGCCTCTCAGGAAATAGTCAGGCACGGGAAGGGTTTTGTGGCTCCCGGTGTTTTCTTTTCTGTGGGAAACGGGTCCAAATGGCTCTTTGAGTGTTTAAGGTTGCTGACCCCCGTCTTAGTCCAAAGTTTAATCAAAGAGGTCTGGTGGAATATCAGAATACTTACCATCAAACAAAAATGTCTCGCTCTTCCAAGTGTTAAATGTTCCCTTCTACTAAGCAATATTCTATGTACTGTATCACTGAGTAAAGGCAGTTTAGACACCGTGCCCTTAATAAAGCAATAATGAAAACAACAGTACGGAAACAGGTGAATTAAGCTGTATGCCTGTGGAGTTTAATATTAAGGAAGCGCAAAGATATTTAAGGTGACTTTTACCCATTTAAAGATGGTAATCACCAGAGGAGGTACTTCCATAATTAAAACATAAATAAAAACCAGGGATTCCATAGCAGAACATTTGAAATTCGCCCAAAGCAGATGTCATCTAAGTCACAGCTTTCAATAAAAGGTATCTACAGCAAAAACATTCAAATTCCAGGCAAGGTGAATTAGTAAAGGAAATGAACCAAGAATCTATGAATTACAGATTCAGTAAGAAAAATTTGTATGTCAAGAACTGGGACCAATAGAAGGGACATTTTCTCTCATCTATTCCTATCAGCATCCTCTCTTTAGATCAATAGTCAAATGAAATAGACGGAGAAGTCTTTGCAATTTACATTGATCATGTCCATGTAACCAGGTTAATTAAGGAAGTGGGAGTTGCATGAACATAACATGCTAAGCTTGGTTGATATTAACTAATGTTGGTTTTGTTTGCATCCAGTCAGTGTGATTGATTTGTGCTTCAGTAATTTATTCTGATCTTACCATTTGGTTGGTCTATGATCATATAAAGATACAATATGGTTTGATATGATCTTTCAATTACAAAATAAATTCTATTTCATATAGAGAGGACAAATCAGATAACGCTTAAAAAAGAAGGGTTATATATATTATTTCCAGTTAGAGGGTCAATGTACGGTAGAAGTTGAAATGTTAACTTACATGGTCTATTGATATATTTAGGTGTGATCCACACGGTTGTTACCATCAGTTTTAAATAGCAATAGCCCTTAGCACTTAGCAATAGCCCTTAGACTTATATACCGCTTTACAGTGCTTTACAGCCCTCTCTCAGTGGTTTACAGAGTCACCATATTGCCTCCAACAATTTGGGGTCCTCATTTTACCCACCTCAGAAGGATGGAAGGTTGAGTCAACCTGGAGCCTGGTGAGATTTGAATTGCCAAATTGCAGGCATCCAGCAGAACTGTACTCTAACCACTATGCCACCATGGCTCATTGGTGTGTGTATGTTTGTTCTGCTATATCTCCAATATTTGGAATATTTTCAGAGATCAGTAAGCTGTTGATGTTTTGTGTATTCCCAAACAAAATATATGAGAGTGAAAAATTAATCCATGTTTAATTTGCATCTGTGAATTGTAGAGTACCCTTAACTATCAATTTTAGAATTTCTTTTTCTTTCTCCAAAGGCCAAAGACAGAGGACTTTCAAATAATTGGCTGGAATTCCATGGAGATGCTTTGGTAAATGAGATCATAAAGTCCTCAAATTCAGCTTCCCATTCTCAATTTCCAGACTTATGACAACATCTAATGCAGGGGTCTTCAACCTTGGTCACTTTTAGACTTGTGGCGAAGCTGGCTGAGGAATTCTGGGAGTTGAAGTCTACAAGTCCTAAAGTGGCCAAGGTTGGAGACCCCTGATCTAATGAACATGATCTTCTAAATAGATTTCTATGGCTCCTCTTGCATCCTGGACTTTGATTTTGAACCCCATGGACAACCGATTAATGTATCTTCTCATTATCTTTCTATTTATTCTTCCTTAAAAAAAATGATTGCTGGGAGACAGCAAAAGGCATCATTACTGCCTATTGCAACTGATTCTTCAAATTTAGAAGAAGTCATGAAGCCAATGGACTATCGCCTTTGTCTATATTTAGACTAGAATAGAATAACATAGTTGGAAAGGATCTTGGAGGTCTTCTAGTCCAACCCCCTGCTTAGGCAGGAAATCCTACACCACTTCAGACAAATGGTTATCCAACTTCTTCTTAAAAACTTCCAGTGTCGGAGCATTCCCATCTTCTACAGGCAAGTTGTTCCACTAATTAATTGTTCTAACTGTCAGGAAATTTCTCCTTAATTCTAGGTTGCTTGATTAGTTTCCACCCATTGCTTCTTGTCCTCCCTTTTCTTTATGGCAGCCCCTAAGATATTGGAACACTGCTATCATGTATCCCCTAGTCCTTCTAGTCCTTAGACTAGACATACCCAGTTCCATCCTATAATAAAAGCCCGGTGTCTGATTGCATTTCCATCATTTGGCAGACATGTCTTTAAACATCTTTGCTAGCCCTGTCGGTAGCAAATGCCACCTATAAAACATTTTATGCAGGTTTTCCTTGTAAGTAGGTGCCATTATCAATTTGTAATTTCTATCCCAAAGTTTTTGCCATTTATCTAATTCTATAGAATTGCTGGCTCAGTGGCTAAGATATTGAGCTTGTTGATCGAAAGGTCGGCAGTTCAGCGGTTCGAATTCCTAGTGCCATGTAACGGGGTGAGCTCCCGTTACTTGTCCCACCTTCTGCCAACCTAGCAGTTCGAAAGCACATAAAAAATGCAAGTAGAAAAATAGGGACCACCTTTGGTGGGAAGGTCACAACATTCTGTGCGCCTTTGGCATTTAGTCATGCTGGCCACATGACCATGGAGATGTCTTCGGACAGTGCTGGCTCTTCGGCTTTGAAACAGAGATGACCACTGCCCCCTAGAGTCGGGAACAACTAGCACATATGTGCGAGGGGAACCTTTACCTTTATAGTATATCCAAAGTTTTTAGAAGCAGCCATTTTGGAATTTATTTTTCAAATAGACAGTAAGTTGTTCCTTTCATTTCTTAATCATTTTTAAGGACTGTTAATCTTTATTAAGCTAAAAGAGGCTCTCTTTAACTATAGCCTGTTATTCCTTTTTGAAGATCTGTGCCATTTTGGCGATTTCTTCCTGTTAAATAACAAGGAAGAAGGCTCTTAAGACAAGCTAAAATAAGGAAGTGTAGACTATCTTTAAAAAAATGATGGAGAAATATAAGGGCAGAAAGTTGAGGTTCTAGTTTACTATTTTTTAGTAATTTGTAGTTTGCTTTGCTTTGCTGTGAGTGGCTAAAACTTTCCAATTTTTATGATTCCTGGCTGGCCAGCAATTCTAAAGTGACTGACAAAAAGAGATACTTTTTGACTAAAGAGGAAGTTAAGAAGATAGAGGAGCAAATTATTATAAATGTATTTGAGGAACCTTTAAATTCAATCCATCAATTCATAGATTAGCTATGCTCCAAGGAAACTACTCAAACTGCTTCAGAGGTGTAAATATGTGTAGAAAGTTACTAAACCACTGAGGCAATTTCACAGGTAGCTGACAATGCAGAGGAGTCCATTGTAATTTTGGAATATAAACCTGACACCTATTTTTATTATGATGGTTTAAATATAAACCTCCCAACACAATTGAAAGAAGAGCTCCAAAAAAATTTGCTACTTTTAAAAGGACAAGATTGGAACTTTTTCCTCATGGACACTAACAAGGTTGAGAAATCCTTGAGAAAAAGAGAAGCTTATAACTAATTGACAAACATTTCAGAGAAGAAAAAGATTTTATTCCAAGAAGACAATCTGGAAGGAGTGACTTAAACCAGGAGTGCTATTCAGCAGGTTCTGACAAGTTCTGGAGAACCGGTAGTGGAAATTTTGAGTAGTTCAGAGAACTGGCAAATAGCACCTCTGGCTGGCCGCAGAGTGGGGTGGGAATGGAGATTTTGCAATATCCTTCCCGCAGGAGTGGGGAGGGAAATGGGGATTTTGCTGTATCCTTCCCTGGAATGGGGAAGGAATGGAGATTTTGCAGTATCCTTCCCCTGCCACACCCACCAAGCCACGCCCACAGAACCGGTAGTAAAAAAAATTGAATTCCACCACTGACTTAAACATAATGAGTCAATTGGAATTAGGATGGATTTCCATCGATCTGATATTTGTATTGAAAGCAAGTCTTAACCTAAAGTTTGAAGATGTCTTTTTTGCTTTCAGTAATTCCTAAAGATTATAAAATATTTTCCTTCAATTCCCAATGTTTGTAAAATATTATTGTAAGTGTATTTCAAAATTCTATGTTATTGAAAATATCTATGTTAAGAGAAAGTTAAAGAAAAAGATGCATTAGATTAAAGGAAAAAAAAATAAGAGTTTTAAAAAGGATCTATACAATAATAAGAAAAAAAATTTCTATGAGGGTAACTTGGAGGGAGTGATCCAGGGTAGAATCAGTAGGTTCTGACAGGTTCTGGAGACCTGGTAGCAGAAATTTTAAACAGTTCAGAGAACCGGCAGTGGAAATTTTGAGTAGTTCAGAAAATCGGTAAATACCACCTCTGGCTGGCCCCAGAATGAGGTGGGAATGGAGATTTTGCAGTATCCTTCCCCTGCCATGCCCACCAAGCCACACCCTCTAAGCCACACCATGCCCACCAAGCCATGCCCACAGAACCAGTAGTAAAACAATTTGGATTTCACCACTGGAATGATTTAAATTTATTGAGTTAATTGGCATTAGTTGGAATTTTATTAGTCTGAAAGTCAACCCGGAGGCTGCAGTTAGTCCAGAATGCGGCTGCGCGAGTAGTAACGGGAGCCACTCGTGGCTCCCACGTAACATCACTGCTGCGCGGTCTGCACTGGCTTCCTGTGGTCTTTCGGGTGCGCTTCAAGATTCTGGTTACCACCTTTAAAGCGCTCCATGGCTTAGGACCCGGGTACTTAGGAGACCGCCTGCTGTTACCTTATGCTTCCCACCGACCTGTACGCTCTCACAGAGAGGGTCTTCTCAGGGTGCCGTACGCCAAACAGTGTCGGCTGGCGGCCCCCAGGAGCAGGGCCTTCTCTGTTGGAGCGCCGACTCTTTGGAACGAACTTCCCCCTGGCTTACGCCAAGTGCCTGATCTTCGGACCTTTCGCCGTGAACTAAAAACATATTTATTTATTCAAGTGGGACTGGCATAATCATTTTACTATTTTAAATTGGGTTTTTTATTGTTTTAGGGTTTTAAATTTTTAAATTTTAATTACGGCCTTTTTGTAATTTGCTTTGTTTTAAATTCTGGTTTTAATTATATATATATTGAGTTTTATCCTTGGCCGTACACCGCCCTGAGTCCTTCGGGAGAAGGGCGGTATAAAAATCTAATAAATAATAATAAATAATAATAAAATATGTTAAGAGGAAGTTTTTTAAAAAAGATGTATTGGAATGTTTTGATTTTAGAAATGTTTTCAGAGAAAAGCTTATTGTTTTAAAATGGATGTGGAAAAAAAGTATTTTTCCCTTTTAAGGTTAAAGAATCTGAAAGAATAGTTAATTTTGTTAATATAAATGATGATCACTTATAAAGGTTATTAAGTGCAAAGGGAAACAAATTATTTCAGTAGCAAGGAAGGTAAAGCAGAAGTAGTTCAATTGATTGTTCTATTCAAGGAGGACAATATATTTACGCTTTTTATTTGGATATCACTTATGGATTTTGTGCTTGTGATGAAAAAAAAATGAAACTTTGGCTTTGGTTTCACCAATTAAATAGATTCGTTGTTATAGAAATGGCTACTTATATACTAATGTGTAAAAGTAAAAAGTTGAGATTGTTACCTTGTTATCTTGTAAAGCAGGGGTGTTAAACTCGTGACGTCACAGCGGTGGCACATGTTGTGGCTTCGGCTCTCGAGCCTGGCCTCCTGGCAGAGAGTGACTCAGAGAGTGAGGAGGAAGATCCGACAAGGCTTCCCTCTGCAGGACCTTCCTCTCTGGCTCTGCTCCAGGTTCCAGAGGCAGGCCGGGTGGAGGAGATGATGAGGCCTCTTTCTCCCGCACCTTCCCCCTCCCAGGCAACACCTCAGCTGCTGACAATCAGTCCTGGTTAAATTTCAGGCATCACAGGAAGGAGAGGTGGGAACAACAAAAGAAGGGGTGGGGCAGGCCTAGAGAGTGCTGAGTCAAGGAGCCACACCCCACAGGGTATAAAAACAGGAGGAGCTACTCTATAGCTTCTTGTGACGGACAAAAACTGACTCTTGGAAACTTTGGCTGCAATATTTCGAGACTAAGAATTTGGCTTCTGGATTTCTGTTTATTTCTGAACTCTTGGTTGCTCCAGCAATGAACTGCAGTTACGTTGGCTTCTCAGGAGATAAGAGAACTTGGCAGGCAATCGCAGATTCATTGCCAGAACTGATATCTGTCGTAGGAATAAATTGCTGGCAAATATAGTCAGCTCGCCTGTCTTCTTGGTTGTGGTTGGGGGGGGACAGAACAGCACGTGATGTATCGGGAGTTTCACCCCCTTCGCTAAACTGGGCAGGGGGCGGGGCGAGCACATGATGCATCCACCCCGCAGGCCATGAATTTGACACCGCTGTTTGCAGGGATGGGCTCCTGGGGTTTCGGCAGAGTTTGGCCAATCCTCTAGCCAAGGATCGCTGGTGTTTGGTGAACCCCCAAATGCCACCCCTGGCTGGCCCCTTCCACCTCACCCCGCCCCTCCCAGAAATCTCCATGCAGCCTGTTCATCATTCCAGGTAAGTGCAGGGACCGCGTGGAGGGTTTGGGAAGGTGAAAAATGGGCCTACTGAAGGTTCAGGAAGTCTGGAAATGGGCCCATTTCCAGCCCTTGGAGGGCCCCTGGACCTCGGGGGAAGCAGTTTTTGCCCTTCCAGTGGCTCAAGGAAAGTCTCCAGAGCCTATGGAGGGTGAAAAATGTCACCTCTGCTATGGTGCAGGTGGCTGACTAGGCCACACCCACCATGGCCATGCCCAACCAACAATGGGGCAGTGAATCCATTGTTAAAGGATTTGAAGCCCACGCCTGTCCTGTTGTAAAGAGTCATAAGTCAATGCCTTTTTCTTTCTTTCCTTGTACCTCATATTTTCTTTCCCCCTTTCCTTTATTTTCCCTTAATTTACTGTTTTTAGTTTTATTTTATTGTTTTATCAATTTATAAAACACGAAGTCAGAAAAAATAGAAAGTGTCGAGGTTTCTTGCAAAAATCAAATCCAGAAGCATGCACAGATAACTGAATCAGCTGGATTCATTAACTTCTTTACATTCATAATAACACATGAAGTATATTTACAATACCAACAGTTGATTCTTCAGCTCAGATCAGCAGACATGTTCACGCATCAAGTACAGCAGTCGAGATTTAACACACGCTCACCCTGAATAGTTTTAGTTTCAATTCTCTTTACAGGATCAGAAGCTGCAGACTAAGACACGCCCTGGCTCCGGTCTGTCTCAGCTCCTAATTGGCTGATTTAGCTGCTATGCCTATTCATTGGCTGACCTTGTTATCATGTCTTCCCAGTCAGGAATATTCTGACAGACAGCCATTTGTCTGAAATGGTACACAGTCTCCTGTTAGAGCAAGGGATTGGGCCAAAAGACCTCCTAGGTCTCTTCCAACTCTATTATTCTATGACATCTGATATTAACCAGAGAGACCCATCATCACCGACACAGGAGATATTAGGAGTATGATAACTCCTAAGCTCTAGAACTTAAACAAGACTAATGAAGAGCTAAATAGATGGTGTTTGTGGCTTTTAGAAAAGAGCGAAATGCTCATCAATTATCTGAACTGTTTAGGAAGGGTGAAGGGTTAACTACCTCTGGCTCATGCAGTACCCATCAAGCATATTGCTTATGTTCCAAAGTTCAGATACAGTACTTGGATTGTTTATGACTTCTGCTCCATGGACCAGCTTAATTCAGACTCCTTTTTTCCTCTTTCGACTCTTTACTTTGATTTCCATGGCTTCGACCTCAAGATCACTTATTTTGTCCACGGATGCAGGTTGCAATGATTGATGTGCCTTAAGACCCGTGGCCTGTCGTTTCTCAAGTTAGGGTTAAAGGCCTCCTGCATTCCTATGATGGTTTATGGCTTTTCAGCTGCTGTTTCTCTTTCCCCTTCATAAGACACCCTCCACGTGGCCAATATATCACGGCTTTCTTCTCTCTGACTATTTGCAGTAGAAGAACTAGAAGCAGGACAATGACATTAGGCAGTTGATGGTGGCTGTGTTGTAATGCCCTTTCACATTGGTTGTGTGATGCTGGAATATTAGGACCATCACTCAAAATTTGTAATACTGGACATCTTTTCCAGGATTATATTTTCTAGAGTGAGAGAATCAAAGTGACAGTTTAAGGAATATGTTTTACACTGACAAGGCAAAAGCTGGCAGCCAACACATTGCATTGTACAACCTGTTCTGACCTAGGCTTCCTTAGAAAGCATGAAGCAAAATCTCGGTAAAACCTCTTTTATTAACATGACTGTGAATTCCGTTCATTCACAGTCAACAAAGCTTTGGCAAACAGTCTTTCAGAGGAATGTTTATCAACCCCCACCTTATCTCACTTGGAGCACTGCCAGAGAACCAATCTCCAAATGCAGAACAAGACCAAACTTGGTACCGAATCTATCACAAAAAGAAGTTTCCAATCTTGAAACGAGATGAACTAATTGCTTCCTGCAAACGCCCGCATCCCGTCCACTCCTCTTTTATGGCCTATGAGAGGGGCCAATCATCTCCAAGTTGTGGCCTTACTCCCGAGTCTACCCTGCTTCCTTAATTGTTCTTGTCTTCTGGCAGCTCTGCACATGCACACACTGTGAATGTGCTCCAGCTGTTCCTCTGCCTCGCCGCTAACTACCTCTCTGCCTCTGATGCAGAGCCCTCGTCTGAGCTTTCCCCAGCCCCCAGGACTGGCCCAAGTTCCTCACCATCCAACTCTGCTGCCAGCTCAGGGAAGGGAAGGGAAGGAGGAAGGGGGAAGGGGAAAGGGAGGGGAAGGGAAAAAAGAAAGGAAGGAAGGAAAGGAAAAAAGGAAGGAAGGAAGGAAGGAAGGAAGGAAGGAAGGAAGGAAGGAAGGAAGGAAGGAAGGAAGGAATTCTTACCCACCACCAGTGTTGGCTTTCTCATTATGTTACTACCGGTTCACCACACCACACATGCTTGCTTCTTGTGTGCACACATCTGGTTCGTGCACACACCTGCCTTCTGCACATATGCCCGGCCTTCCACACATGCGCTTTGCTCATGCATGTGCCTTCTGCGCATGTGCCTGGCCTGAAAAACGTGCCTAAATAGGATGGTGTGGAGCTGGGGTGGGTGAGTGGGCCCACCCGCGATTTCTGCTACTGATTTGGGTGAACCGGTCTGAACTGGCTGAATACCACCTCTACCCATCACTTCTAATTAGAAATATAAATATAAGGATATGTGCTGGGAAGATTATTTTCTTAGTACAGGTTACCTAGCTGAACCACAAAGGGAATGGAATGTTCACACAATCATTGAATAAATGAACATAGCTATTACTGCTGAGTGATGTGTCTGACGTTTTTTATATTTGGAAGATTTCCCCAAGACTGGTAATACTTGGAGTGATGTAATTTTTATTCTATTCTCTCCATTCAATTTAGGAATACAAGAAGTTTTTGCTCAATGTTTGCCAACATTGGCAAGTTCCAGATTGGTGGCCATCTTCAATGTCCACATGACTGGAAGTTGACAAAGTTGGGAAACTTTGTCTTAGCCTGTCAATGAAAGAAACAGATAGATGCAATAAATCTTTATTGTTCCAGAGTTTTTAAGAAAACATGATGGCTTAGATACACTATGCGTGTAATCCAAAAATCTTTGTTTTGAACTTCTTTTTACTCTCTCATTTGCTACTTCAGATAACAATACTTCTGTCTTAAAACAATCCCCATATTCTTATTCCTTCAAATCACTTAGTAGACGCTACTGGCCACTGAAATCTTCAATATGTGATATATTCTTTATTCTTGAACAATTAAGCTGAATTTAATCTAACCCAGGGGTAGTCAACCTTTTTATACCTACTGCCCACTTTTGTATCTCTGTTAGTAGTAAAATTTTCTAACCACCTACTGGTTCCACAGTAATGTGCCGTGTATCATCATCTGTGCATGCCTCTCACGCATCGTGGACTGGGTTGGGGGTGGGGGGCGCTGGCTACCAGCTCGGCTTGTCTGTTACAGCTGGGTGGTGTGGAGGGAAATGCGCGAGCTATTCTGGGACGAGGCTCTTTTGTTTGTGGTCGCACTATAGCGCTATTTAGTTTCACTTACGTAACATGAACTAAACTTATGCGCGGGCAATACAAATAGTATATTTTCAGAAATTTAAATTGTCACGTGGAATTTATGAAAACCTAATGAAAATGTTTTTAAATAATGCTATGAATTTTTTTAAAAAAAGTAAATTAAATTTTAAAAAAAGGAAAGTGCTTCAGTATTGGACAAAACCCCTACTGCCCACCCTAAAAGCTGGAACGCCCACTAGTGGACGGTAGGGACCAGGTTGACTACCACTGATCTGACCTATGTCAGAATTTAGACTGGAGCTTTCCAGCAGACACACCATCTACCAGAAGAAAACACACACAAACCGCTATCTGCACGCACTCTCACATCACCACCCAGCACAGATCAACTCCGTAGCCAAGTCACTCATCTCCAGAACAACCCGCTTAGCTGATGAACAACATCTAAAAACCGAACTACACACTCTCACTAACGTACTAACATCCAATGGATTCCAAAGAAATAAGATTACCAAACCAATCCATAAAGAAACCCCCACTAAAATCCAAGACAGAGAACAAGAAAACAGCAAAGCCCTCCTCCCATATATAAAAGGTACCACAGACAGAATCAGCAAGATCCTCCACAAACACAACATCAAGACAGCATTCTGCACAAACTGAAAAATATCCACCATCCTAAGAAACCCCAAAGACAAAACTGAGTTAGAAAATCAAGGAGTATATGAAATCCCATGCACTGTCTGCAGCACCACATACATCGGACAAACCAACAGAAGAATAAGTGCACGTATTGAAGAACATAAGAACTCAGTCAAAAAAGAGGAACCAACTTCTTCCCTGGTCCAACATCTTAAAGCCACAGGACATAAAATTGATTTTAAAAATACTAGAACTATCGCCAAAACTGAACACTTTAACAACAGAATAATCAGAGAAGCCATCGAGATAGAAAAACGCCCACACAGCATGAATAAGCGAGATGATACCTCCCACCTACCAGCCATTTGGAAACCCGCCCTTATCGACAAACGAGTCCCTAACATGAAGAATGATGCAAGACCCACACTCATGAGTGCCACACAGCATGTCACCACCACACATCCACACAGAAAGCAGACTCAAACCCACACCGATGATGAACACGACCAGAAGCCAGACCGCAGCTGCATCATTAGCCATTTCAAACCACTCCAATCCATACATGCAGCAGACTGACACCCACCATGAAGATGTAACATGACCATGAACGCAAAGCCAAACAACAGCAATGCAGCTCACCAACTCAAATCCTCCTGTAACTCAGACTAACCTGAGCACAACCAAGCCCCCCCCCAAATAGAACACACCCCCAGCCAATCAGAGCACAGCCAAACCCCCAACCAATCAGAACACACCCCCAACCAATCAGAACACAGCCAAGCTCCCAACCAATTAGTTCAAACCCCCACTAGCAGTTAAAAGGTAGAAACAGCTGCAATCACACATTGCTCCTAGAAGCACGAAGCTGTAAACACCAGCCTGAAGATGATGAATGAGACTTCATCGAAACATCGCCAAGACACTTCCAATTTTATGCGGGAGAAAACCCGAATAACCAAAGACCTACATATATGTGTGTGTGTGTATGTGTGTGTGTGTGTGTGTGTGTGTGTACACACACTCACACACTCACACACACACACACTCAGAGGTATGTTTACATTTCATTAGGTAGCAAATTGTTGAAATATTCATTTAAGCAAACAGTTGAAGCCGAAGAAGAATTGCATATCTTTGGATAAGTGAGAAAACTCAATCTCAGGCCACATTTCAATTCAATCACTAGTTTCAGCTCAGCTGCAAATAACCAGGAGCATTCATTACCTCTAATGCGAGAATCTTGTCTGTCAAAGCTAACCTGGCAAGAGATGAGAACCAACAGATTTTACAAGTGGCTGGACTTAGGTGTTTTGTGACCATGCAATGACTCTAAGCTGATGACACATTTAACCTCGCCTTCCATCTCAGCTTCTTCCTCTGCTACAACTATATGCCACTTAGTCCTGTATCCTGTTCTTTGAAGGGTGCAATATGCAAATAACTCAGTGAGAGTCCTTGGTTCCAGCAATTTCCACATTCAATTATTGAGCTAATTTGGTTTGATTTTTGGAAATTTAGTCTGTTGTGCTCCAGAAGAAGACTCAGTCTTATAACTTTACCTCTGAAAGTGAGTTGCAAGCAATTTCCCATTAAAGAAATCCTTGCCTCATCCTGTTTTCCATCTTTTACTATTTTCTCTCCTTATTCTAATCAAGGCATGGCTTAGAATCTTTCTAACCATCTCCAATCATTTTTTTTAAAAAAAAAATATTTTCTTCTCTTGGGAAATGACTCCCTGCTCCCTAGATTTGTTTCCCCTTGCTATGAAAAGCAGACACAGCAAGGAAAAAATATGAATGGAGGTGTCCATTGGCTGAAGACTTGTAAAAAGAACACCGACTGCCATTCCTCAACCAAAGAATGGGGGAAACTATATGAAAGTGAAGCCATGGATGTGTGGAGCTCCATTAGGTGATTGACTCTTGGTCATTTATGAAAATACTTACAATTGCATAATTAACTAACTGATTTTAATGTGGCATGTGGGTCAGATGGAGCCTACAAATCTTTTTCTTTTGCTTGCAGAACCTTGAGTGAAGATCCTACTGTTGGGGTTCCAATGGATGCCCTAATTAAATCATGAGCCTCAAGCCAAGTTTCAAAAGAAACCCAGTTATTTATTAGGCGCTTCATGTTGGCAAGCTCCCAAGTGAAGGCAGCTCTGACCCTACATAATTTACGCTCCGCTTATGACCCTGTTTCCCCCTCCCCCCAGGGTGTGTCATCAATCACATTCGCCAATGGAGCAATTTCGCGGATTGTAGAGGTCACTCCCCTCAGCTGCTGTAAGTAACCCTGGGATACAGCCTTGAGAGAGATAAGCATGGAATGTGCATCTGTCCTTGGCTGCTGTGCCATTTCACCAGTTTTCCCATCGTCCCTGGCCTAAAGCAACGTGAGAACAGGCCAGGATACTTTGCAAGTTGACACCTACATTTTTTCCCCACATCCTACCTTCTTCCCAAAATGCTGCATTAATTCCAGTCTTCTGTTTTGCTTCTGGTGGGATATACAAGGAGAATTACTTTTGTGCTTCATCTTTCCCAAAGAAAACAGACCTCATTTCTGTGGAAGAGACAGGAAAGATTGTTTCTACATTGATTGTCTCAAAAGTGATTTTCCCCCCCAAAAGATATCTGGACTGTTTTTTTTTTCCTTGAGGAAAAATAAGAAGATGTTTTCCTTCTCATTCAAGAAGCTTCATCAGTTGTGACTGGATGGTGAGAGGATGGAAAGATAGGTCTGAAAGGATGGTGTGGGGGGGGGGAATTGAAGGATTGTATTTCTTTGCAGTCATCTGGTCATTAGCATTCTGCCTGAGAATCATTAAAGCCACTTGGGGGTTTATCTGTAGTTTCAGGGTTACCTGAATCAGAGTTCAAATCAGGGGTGAAATCCAGCAGGTTCTGGAGAACTGGTAGCGGAAATTTTGAGTAGTTTGGAGACAGGGCAAATACCACCTCTAGCTGGCTCCAGAGTGGGGCGTGAATGGAGATTTTACAGTATCCTTCCCCTGGAGTGGGGTGTGAATGGAGATTTTACAGTATCCTTCCCCTGGAGTGGGGTGAGAATGGAGATTTTGCAGTATCCTTCCTCTGCCATGGCCACCAAGGCACACCACACCCACCAAGCTATGCCCACAGAACCAGTATAAAAATTGGATTTCAACACTGCTTCAAATGATTGTGGAATCTTCTTGGAACTGTTAAAAGGACTAGATTGTGAACTGGAGATAGGTAGTGTCTTATCCCCCCCCCCTCTGTTGAGGGAGGGGTGTTCAATTCTAACATAGATTTTTTTTTATTTGCATTTATATCCCGCCCTTCTCCAAAGACTCAGGGCGGCTTACACTATGTAGAGCAATAGTCTTCATCCTTTTTGTATATTATATACAAAGTCAACTTATTGCCCCCAATAATCTGGGTCTTCATTTTACCTACCTTATAAAGGATGGAAGGCTGAGTCAACCTTGGGCCTGGTGGGATTTGAACCTGCAGTAGTTGCAAGCAGCTGCTGTTAATAACAGACTGTCTTAGCAGTCTGAGCCACTCAAGGACCTTTTAGCCCTCTTTCAAACCAATAATCATCTCTGTCCAGAATGCAGACTTTCCTGTCTTCAAAAGAGTAGCCTTTGTCATTTAAATACAGATGGACTGCTGAATCTTGTCGTGATGGGTTTGTGCTCCGATGTTGTGCCAAGCGTTTGTGAAGTGGTTGTTTCGTTTCTCCAATGTACAGATCTGCACATGGCTCACTGCCTATATCATATCACTCAGTTTGTGTCTGGGTGTTTTACCCTTGGGGTTGACATTTTCTACATTGTATAAAGAATCCAGTTCTAGAAATAGGATTGTTTAAGAGAAGAAGAAACAATATTGAATATTGGCCAAGTTACATTTCTCCTATGTTGTGCCATGCGTTTATGAAGTGGCTGTTTTGTTTGCCCAATGTACAGATCTACACATGGCTCACTGCATTGTATATCTATATCATATCACTCAGTTTGTGTCTGGGTGTTTTACCCTTGGGGTGGACATTTTCTACGTTGCATAAATAATCCAGTTAGGAAAAAGGAAATAGAAATAGAAATAGAATAGAAATAGAAATAGGATTGAATAAGAAATAATATTGGACATTGCCTTGTTGTGTCTCGTCCAATCTCACCTCAGCCGGGGTCTTCTTATCTGCTTCCGAACACGGAAGAAGAAATACCTCCAGCCCCCAGCTCTGGCTCCATGCCCAGGCAAACGGAGCAACTAGACCCCTCCCCCTCCTCCACAGCATGTGAGCCTGAGGGAGGTTTATTACCAACAGCTGCCGACTGGAGTGACCCTCGCGTCAGAAGACTTGATAGGCAGAGGCAACAGAAGGAAGGGAGGGGCAGACCTGGATAAGTGCTGAGTCATGGAGCCACACCCCATGGCCTATATAAAGGATCTGCTTTCTGGCATTCTCTGAGTCAGGCAAAGTCTAAACATATCTTGCTGAAGTCACTTTCTGGTCTCCTGCCTGCCTTGAGGACTTTGCTAGGACTTTGGCAGAGCTGCAGAGGCACACCTGATTCAGATTTCCCTGACCCGGCCGTCAGCGGAGGAGTGGGACATGACATGCCTGAGTTACATTTCTTTACAGTCACTTTACAGTGACTCATCTACTAATCCCTTTCACTATTGGTTGACCAAGCTAAAGGAAATACAGGGGTGAAATGCTCCCAAATCGGACCGGATCGCGCGATCTGGTAGTAATCATGGCCGGTAGTTCGGCAATCTAGTAGCAATGGAGGAACAAAGCTCCGCCCACCCACTCTGGTGTTATTACTTTCTGGTTTTAACCAGGAAGAAATGTGTTTTTTACCTTCTGCGCATGCGCAGAAGATTTTGCGCATGTGAAGGTCTGCGTGTGCAGGTGATGCTCACGTGCACGGCACATGCACTTTTGCACTGGTAAGGAAGGAAAGTAGATTTCACCCCTGAGGAAATAATCTGTATTTATTTTGTAAAACTTTACAGTATTTTATCATGCTGAAGGTGGTACTGAATCAAACTGTAATAGAAAAATCACTAAATAAAGCATGTGTGAATGTATATCATTCAATGTTAAAAATAAATGTTTGAAGACAAAAGTGCATCAGTCATAAAAGGATTGAATTTAAAAGCTGAATCTACTGAAGAAGCACCAATTAACATTTAAATGAACTTAACTAACTGACATAATCAATTCTTCCGGAGTTACTCTGTTTATAACATAATTTTTCATGCCCTTTCTTTCCACTTATCTTACTTATTAATTTTGAGCTTATCTTGTTCTCTAATATTATTGCAATATATATCTTTGCTTCCCCTCCCCGTCCCGCTAATTTCTTGAGCATATTACTAGTCCACAAAAATAAATCAAATTTTAGCAAACTGAATGTAAATTAACTTAAATCAAGAAATCCCGGCATTCACTTCAGTTTGTGTCTATGTGGGCGTGTGTGCACCACCCACATTAGATACAAAATCATATGAATCAATAAATACTGGGCACAATTCTCCGAATCTATCAAATAGCTGAAAGTTCTACTCATCAGTGTTCATACAATGGCTGGTATTTTGCCAACACTCTTCATGGACCGGTGACAGGCTTTATCATCCCACAATTCTTCCTTTCATGAGATATGAATAATACAAACAGGTTCCTGCATGCACATACACATTCATAAACATGTATGCAAACATATACATGATTATACAAATATGTGTCGATATTTATACAATTATTTATATTGTATAATATATACTATATATATATATATATATTTATATTGTTTCCTTCCTTCCTCCCTTCATCTATCTATCTATCTATCTATCTATCTATCTATCTATCTATCTATCTATCTATCTATCTATCTATCTATTCTCTCTCTTTCTCTCTCATACTCTCTCTCTCTCTCTCTCTCACATACACACACACATCTATCATCTATCTACCCCTCTCATCTTTGATATCTATCTATCTATCTATCTATCTATCTATCTATCTATCTATCTATCTATCTATCTATCTATCTACTCTCTCTCTCTCATCTCTCATCTATCTACTCCTCTCATCTCTGATATCTCTCTCTCTCTCTCTCTCTCATCTATCTAACTATCATCTATCTTCTCTCTCTTTCTCTCTCATCTCTCATCTATCTACTCCTCTCATCTCTGATCTCTTTCTCTCTCTCTCTCTCTCTCTCTCCCCTATCTTCTCTCTCTCTCACACACACACATCTATCACCTATCTACCCCTCTCATCTCTGATATTTCTCTATCTATCTATCTATCTATCTATCTATCTATCTATCTATCTATCTATCTATCTATCTATCTATCTATCTATCTATCTATCTATTCTCTCTCTCTCTCTCATACTCTCTCTCTATCTCTCTCTCTCTCACACACACACACATCTATCATCTATCTACCCCTCTCATCTTTGATATCTCTCTCTCTCTCTCTCATCTATCTACTCCTCTCATCTCTGATCTCTTTTTCTCTCTCTCTCTCTCCCCTATCTTCTCTCTCTCGCACACACACACATCTATCACCTATCTACCCCTCTCATCTCTGATATTTCTCTATCCTATCTATCTATCTATCTATCTATCTATCTATCTATCTATCTATCTATCTATCTATCTATCATCTACCTGTCTTTCTCTTCCTCCTCCTCTTTTTCCTCATCTTCTTCCTCCTCCTCCTCCTCCTCCTTCCCTTGTTCTTCCTCCTCCTCCTCCCCTTTCTAGAGGCCAGTTTTTCCACTGATTAATTGTTCTAACTGTCAGGAAATTTTTCCTTAGTTCTAAGTCAGTTCTCTCCATGCTATGTTTCCATCCCTTATTTCTTGTCCTAATTAACCAAATGATAAATACCTAAACGATCTCAGGTCGTTTACCCTGTACTTTGATGAACACCTAAGAAGTTTGGGAGAGTAACCATCAGTTACAAATTCCTTGACATGGCAACATGTCTGTGTTCCCTTGGTGAAAAGAAATATGCAAAGGCTCTGGTTTTCAGTATGGAGTTATAAATAAGAACTAAAGGTAAAGGTAAAGGTTCCCTTCGCACATACGTACTAGTCGTTGCCAACTCTAGGGGGCGGTGCTCATCTCCATTTCAAAGCCGAAGAGCCATCTCTGTCCGAAGACGTCTCCCTGGTCATGTGGCTGGCATGACTCAACGCCAAAGGTGCACGGAACGCTGTTACCTTCCCACCAAAGGTGGTTCCTATTTTTTCTACTTGCATTTTTATGTGCTTTCGAAACTGCTAGGTTGGCAGAAGCTGGGACAAGTAACAGGAGCTCACCCTGTTACACTGCAGCTCTAGAGATTTGAACCGCTGAGCTGCCAACCTTTTGATTGACAAGCTCAACGCCCTAGCTCCTGAGCCACCATGTCCCCTTAAATAAGAACTTATCTTGATCATCTAACCGCTTGGTCTAAAACTTGGCAACTCCAAATCTCAACCAGCAAATGCTCAGTCTTACATATAGGAAAAAAGAACCCAAACACTAAGTACTCGCTTGATGGACATTACCTTACAGATGACCCCCATCCCGTTAAAGACCTTGGAGTTTTCATGTCAAATGATCTAAGTGCCAAAGCCCACTGCAAATACATAGCAAAAAGGCTCTAAGAGTTGTAAACCTAATCTTGCATAGCTTCTTTTCCAAAAACACTACACTACTAACCAGAGCATATAAAACATTTGCTAGACCAATTCTAGAATACAGCTCACCTGTTTGGAACCCTCACCATATCTCTGACATCAATACAATTGAACGTGTCCAGAAATATTTTACAAGAAGAGTTCTCCATTCCTCTGTAAACAACAAAATACCTTATCCCACTAGACTTGAAATCTTGGGCTTGGAAAACTTGGAACTCCGTCGCCTTCGACAAGACCTAAGTTTAACTCATAAAATCATCTATTGTAATGTCCTTCCTGTCAAAGACTACTTCAGCTTTAATTGCAATAATACAAGAGCAACCAATAGATTTAAACTTAATGTCAACCGCTTTAATCTAGATTGCAGAAAATATGACTTCTGTAACAGAATCATCAGTGCTTGGAATACTTTACCTGTCTCTGTGGTCTCTTCTCATAATCCTAAAAGCTTTAACCAAAAACTTTCTACTATTGACCTAACCCCATTCCTAAGAGGACCATAAGGGGCGTGCATAAGAGCACAAACGTGCCTACCGTTCCTGTCCTATTGTTTTTCTTTTCTTCTTCATATATATTTATTTATATATATATATATATATATATATATATATATATATATATATATATATTTATATATATATATATATATATATATATATATATATATATGTATATGTAGGTCTTTGGTTGTTCGGGTTTTCTCCCGTGTAAAATTGGAAATGTCTTGGCAACGTTTCAACGAAGTCTCATTCGTCATCTTCAGGCTTCAGCTTCGTGCTTCTGGGAGCAATGTATGATCGCAGCTGTTTCTTCCTTTTAACTGCTAGTGGGGGTTTGAACTGATTGGGTGGGAGCTTGGCTGTGCTCTGATTGGATGGAGGTTTTTTTGTGCTTTTTTATATATAGTATATAAGCATATATAAGCTTTTTTTATATATAGTATATAAGCATATATATATATATATATGCTTATATACTATATAACCTTTCTGTATGATAGTTACATATATTGTTGTGACAAAAATAAATAAATAAATAAATAAAAAATAAACTACAGAGCAAATAGATTGCAAAAAACTTTACACTTTTTTTTTAAAATTTGAATTTATATCCCGCCCTTCTCCGAAGACTCAGGGCGGCTTACATTGTGTAAGGCAATAGTCTTCATCCTATTTGTATATTTATATACAAAGTCAACTTATTGCCCCCCCAACAATTTGGGTCCTCATTTTACCTACCTTATAAAGGATGGGAGGCTGAGTCAACCTTGGGCCTGGTGGGACTCCAGCCTGCAGTAATTGTAACTGCAGGCAGCTGTGTGTTAATAACAGGCTACATTAGCCTGGTGAGCCACTTCCCAGCCCTTCCCACTGTGTACACTGTGGCCCAGGAAGTCCAACATGCTACTTGTTAGCACTGGACATTTGAAAAACTGATCAGTCAGGGTTATAGCTTACAGCAGCTTTTTCCTTTTACACCTACCCTGTTGAGTTCAAAACATTTCCCCTTTCAGCTCTCCGCTGAGTAACTGGGGCTGAATAAAATCCTTTCTTACCTGTAAAGCTAACTTCAAAGACCCTTTCCACCTGCACGTCGGCGGGAATATTGAGTCTGTTTTTTCTGACGCTCTTCAGTGTTTTTATTCTTTACTTTTCAGCTTCCACCTCCGTCAAGCAATAAAAGCAAAAAAAGGAAAAACCCACCCCCCAAACCCACCCTTTAAAGTGTTTAGAATGCTGGGCGTACCTCCCCTCTTCTATTATGCTTCAGACTGGAAGAAACAAAGAAAGGCTGGCGGGGCGTTAGGAAGGGAAAATCTTTCATGTTGGATCATAAGGGAGGGAAAAGTGCCTCCCGGTTAACCACACGGCTCTGGAAGTCAGCAGGAGTTAATGATGTTGTTAGTGCGCTGATGGATATTTGCCCTCAAAGGAGCCCAGAATGACAGGTTATACAATAGGCCTTCCATTCCAGAGGCACTCAGGGCTGTCTGCTTTTTGCTGGAGGCGGCAAAGGACCACTTAACCAGCAACGCAGGGTTTTTGATGTCCCTCCTCATTACCTCTTCTTTCCGAAGGAGTGCAAGGGAACTCACACAAAAAAATTGGAAGATCTTTCAAGTTGCAAAGGACATTATTATTTCTTTTTTTTTTTCTTCTCCTCCCCATTCTGGAATGGCAAGAAGGGACATCAGTGCAGAAAGAGTGCATAGATTTTGATGCGATAGCCTCGCCCAATAAATCAGGAGTTCTAGAGTGAATTGGTTGTCCCAAGGGACAACCCTTGCCTTTTCATCCAGGCCTGATCTTCATGTTTCATGTTAAGATAAAAGACATTTCTGATTCACTTTCAAGGTCTGAGGTTGTTCCTGTTAAGAAGAATCCTCTAGAACAGCAAAGCTGGCTGAGGAACTCTGGGAGTTGAAGTCCACAAGTCTTAAAGGGACCAAGGTTGGACACCCCTGTTCTAGAACAGGGGTGTCAAACTCAAGGCCCGGAGGCCGGCCCACAGGTGCTTAGAGCTGGCCTGCAGGGCCACATTGGAAACAGCAAAGGAGTGACCCATGGTGCTTCTGCCAGGGAAAATGGAGCTCAGGAGAGCTGTTTGCGTGGTGCTTCTGCCACAGAAAATGGAGCTCCGTTTTTGCTGGCAGAGGGTTGCAGGAGGCTGTTGTAGCCAAAAACGGAGCTCGGAAGCCCGTTTTCACTGGCAGAGCACTCAGGCCACCATAGGTGCCCGGACATGAGTTATGTTGAGCTGGCCACACTCCTGGCCGTGCCCCCCTGAGGTCAAACAATCCTGATGCAGCCCTCGATGAAATCGAGTTTGACACCCCTGCTCTAGAAAAACTCCGCATAAGAAACTGAGATAATTACGAAGATAGAAGTCTGACTACCTGGTTGGCACATAACATTAAGCTCTAAAGAAGATGGCTTGCCTTGACTGTATTTCGTGTCTTACATTTAATTTAGATATTAATTTAACCCATAACCACAGACCTGCGGTCATAGTGACCGCAACAGCTTCCCAAAATGTTCGGAACACCCCTATTTTTAGAAATGGACCATTCTGGCTATGAAGAGCTTTTGTTGTGAATGAGAGTGTATTCAGCATCGCGCTTCCATAATTTATTTCTCAGTGTGCCCATTCACTGCATGTACTTCCTACTTGATAGGCTGTGTGAAAACATATTTGGGCTTTCAAGGTAATCTCCATAGCTTACACGAAACAGCATGAGTATATTTGAGCATGAGTGTATATGAGTGAGGCCAAATATACTTGTGGCAACTTGGCCCAAATGTGACGAAACATCAATATTAGCTTTAGAATTAGTAGGATATGCTGCTTGATCAAGAGGGCATGTGTTGTGCCTTGTCCTCCCTCCACTCCTCAGCCGGGCCCCTCCCTCCTCCTGCTGGGCCTGCTATCAGATTCAGAGTCTGATAATGAAGAGGAACGGCCTGGCATGCCTCCAGCCCCCAAGCCCTGGCACCATGCCCGGACAGAATGTCAGGAATGAACAAACAAACCTCAGTCCTACAGCGTGTGAGCACGAAGCCAGCCACGTGCTAGAACTGCCGGCAGCAGATCCAGAGGAAGGGAATTCACAGTGGATGGATCCCCGTTTCCAGAGATCTGAGAGGCGACATCAGCAGAAGGAAGGGAGGGCAGGCCTGGATAAGTGCTGAGTCATGGAGCCACACCCCATGGCCTATATAAAGGATCTCGTTTTTGGCATTCCTTGAGTCAAGCAAAGTCTCATCTGATTTGCTGAAGTCACACCTTGGATTCCTCCCTGCCCTGAGAAATCTGAAAGGAATTTGGCAAAGCTGCAGAGGCTTCGTGGCCACGCTTGATACAGATTTCCCAGACCCGGTCATCGGAGGGGGAGGGGGACACGACAGCATGATGGCTCAGTGGTTAAAGATGCTGAGCTTGTCAGCTTTCAGGTTTGAGACTCAGGCACTGTTCAATGGGGTGAGTGCTTGTTCCTTACCCCATTGCATGGCTGCTTGCCCACCTAGCAATTTGAAAGCATGCAAATGTGACTAGATAAATAGGTACCACTTTGGCAGGAAGATTTTAGATTAGATTAACAGAGTTGGAAGGGACCTTGTAGGTCATCTAGTCCAAACTCCCATCCAAGTAGGAGACCCTACACCATTTCTGACAAATGGCAGTCCAATCTCTTCTTGAAAGCCTCCAGTGATGAAGCTCCCACAACTTCCGAAGGCAAGCTTTTCCATTGGTTGATTGTTCTCAATGTCAGAAAATTTCTCCTTATTTTTAGGTTGAATCTCTCAATCAGTTTCCATCCATTATTCCTTGTCTGGCCTTTGGAAAATAGCTTGACCCCTTCTTCTTTGTGGCAGCCCCTCAAATATGTGAACACTGCTATTATATCTCCCCTGGTCCTTCACTAGACTATCCATGCCCAGTTCCTGCAACTGTTCATCGTATGTTTTAGCCTCCAGTCCCCTAATCATCATTCTGTAACAACATTCTGTGAGCATTTATAATAAACTTATATACTACTTCATAGTGTTTTACAGGTTCTCTATGTGATTTTCAGAGTCAGCATATTGCCCCCAACAATCTGGGTCCTCATTAGACTGACCTCAGAAGGGTGGAAGTCTGAGTCAATCTTGAGCTGGTCAAGATTGAACTCCTGGCAGTGGGCAGAGTTAGTCTGCAGCACTGCACTTTAACCACTGTGCCACCAGGGCTCCTTAACATGGTCTACATATTCTTGATTGTTCTAAGTAGATGGAAAGGCCATTTGAGTCACGATGGTCACTGTAAGTCAATCTAAAGGCCAGTGGTGGGTTTAAATTTTTTTTACTACCATTCTGTGGGTGTGGCTTGATAGGTGTAGCATGGCTTGGTGGGCATGGCAGGAGAAGGATACTGTAAAATCTCCATTTCCATCCTACTCCAGGGGAAGGATACTGCAAAATCCCCATTTCCTCCCAATCAGCTGGGACTTGGGAGGTAGAGAATAAATGGGAGCAGGGCCAGTCAGAATTTTTACTACCGGTTCTCCGAACTACTCAGAATTTCTGCTACTGGTTCTCCAGAACTGGTCAGAACCTGCTGAAACCCACCTCTACCAAGGGCCCATCTGATGAAGATCATCAAATTTGGAAGATGAAAGTTGGAATGCATGCAGAACTAAACACCCAGAAATAGAAAATGAAAGGAATGCATTAAATATTAGTTATTCTTTCATTTGTATGTATGCATGGGAGAGGATTGTAAATAAATCTAAAAGGATGACTGATCTGATTATTTTGGATGAAAGCTTGAGATGCTTAGTGAAGGATTCAGGCAATAAACAGTGGAGTATATGGGACATACAAAATTTTGATAATTCAAAGAACGGTTCTTGGGAGGGAAGGTAAAAAACAGACAATAAATAAAAGGAAGTGGAATAAACAAGAGCGAAAATTAAACAACAGCAGGTGGAGAAAGTAAAAAGATGTTAGAAGATAGATGCATCTTCCAAGAGATTGAGAGGAAAATGAGACATAAGGAATGAGAATGTTGAACGTAGGAGAGGTTGAAAAGAATGATGATACAAAATGACATCAAAGGAAGTGGAGTTAATACCCTGTTTCCCTGAAAATAAGACCTCCCGGGATAATAAGCCCAATCGGGCTTTTGAACGCATGTGCTAAAATAAGGCCCCCTGAAAATAAGCCTTTCCTGAAAATAAGCCCTCCCCAAAAATAAGCCCTCCCCCAAAATATTTAAATGCATGCACAGCCAGTCCCTGCCATTTCCTCTAGTTAGGGTTAGGGAGACAGAGCTGGAAATCAGGTAAGACGGCAAGAGGAGCCCCGTCTTGCTCCATGCACCCCAAAATAATAAGACCTCCTCGAAAATAAGGCCAAGGGCTTATTTCAGGATTCAAAAAAATAAATAAGACAAGGTCTTATTTTCAGGGAAACATGGGTAGTAAGCAAGAAAAAGAGTGCAGAGAAGAGCAACAAAGGTGATTAGGGGACTAGAGGCTAAAACATATGAAGGACGGTTACAGGAACTTGGTATGTCTAGTTTAATAAAAAGAAGGACTAGGGGAGACATGATAGCAGTGTTCCAATATCTCAGGGGTTGCCACAAAGGAGAGGGAGTCAAGCTATTCTCCAAAGCACCTGAGGGTAGAACAATGGGTGGAAACTAATCAAGGAGAGAAGCAACCTAGAACTAAGGATAAATTTCCTGACAGTTAGAACAATCGATAAGTGGAACGACTTGCCTCCAGAAGTTGTGAATGCTCCAACACTGGAAATTTTTAAGAAAATGTTGGATAACCATCTGTCTGAAATGGTGTAGGGTTTCCTGCCTCAGCAGGGGGTTGAACTAGAAGGCCTCCAAGGTCCCTTCCAACTCTGTTGTTGTTGTTGTTGTTGTTGTTGTTGTTACTATTGTTATTATTATTAAACAATGTTGAGTGGAATTATAACGTGAAGGGCTATAGGCTAGGGAAAACATATGCATTGGAGAACGGCTACCGTAGAAAAATGAAGGTGTAAAAAGATATTCTATAATGTGTCGAGAAAGCAAAAAGGGTTGAAAAGCATGTACAAGTAGTCCTTGACTTACAACATGGGTCGGCAACCTTAAACACTCAGAGAGCCAGAAAGGTCCTAACCAGAAGCCTCCATTCAATTCTGGAGCCGACTGGAAGTCCAGTTCCCCCAACATAGAGTCCCCTTCTAGTAAGGCGTCCTTTTTCCTCTGCCTGTCCTAACCAAAAGGCCTATCAATTGTGGAGCCGACCAGCAACAGGGAGCCTCAGTAGAGGGCTGAAAGAGTCACAAGCGGCTCCAGAGCCGCAGGTTGCTGACCTCTGAGTTACAACCACAATTGAGCCCAATATTTCTGTTGCTAAGCAAGACAGTTGTTAAGTACTTTTTGCCTCATTTTATGACCTTTTGTTGTGTCTCGCCCAATCTCACCACGGCCAGGGCCTTCTTATCTGCTTCCGAACACGGAGGAATGTTCTAGTATGCCTCCCGGCCCCAGCCCTGGCTCCATGCCCAGACAGGCTGAAGAGGAGGAAATATCTCCAGCCCCCAGCTCTGGCTCCATGCCCAGGCAAACAGAGCAACTAGACCCCTCCCCCTCCTCCACAGCATGTGAGCCTGAGGGAGGTCTATTGCCAACAGTTGCCGACTGGAGTGACCCTCGCGTCAGAAGACTTGATAGGCGGAGGCAACAGAAGGAAGGGAGGGACAGGCCTGGATAAGTGCTGAGTCATGGAGCCACACCCCACGGCCTATATAAAGGATCTGCTTTCTGGCAGTCTCTGAGTCAGGCAAAGTCTAAACGTATCTTGCTGAAGTCACTTTCTGGTCTCCTGCCTGCCCTGAGGACTTTGCTAGGACTTTGGCAGAGCTGCAGAGGCACGCATGATTCAGATTTCTCTGACCCGGCCGTCAGCGGAGGAGTGGGACACGACACCTTTCTTGCCACTCAAAAAAATAAAGAAGGTAGTTTTTGTGCCCTTATGTACTCTGTTTACTAAAAATAAAAATAAAAAACCATAGAAAATCTTAAGACATGAAACTGGTTGTACAAAGGTAGTGAAGTATCTTCTTAAAAGCCTCCAGTGATGGAGCACGCACAACTTCTGGAGGGAAGCCATTCTACTTCCATCTACTTCCGTCGCCTTCGACAAGACCTACGTTTAACTCACAGAATCATCTATTGTAATGTCCTTCCTGTCAAAGACTACTTCAGCTTTAATTGCAATAATACAAGGGCAACCAACGGATTTAAACTCAGTGTTAACCGCTTTAATCTAGATTGCAGAAAATATGACTTCTGTAACAGAATTATCAGTGCTTGGAATACTTTACCTGACTCTGTGGTCTCTTCCCATAATCCCAAAAGCTTTAACCAAAAACTTTCTACTATTGACCTCACCCCATTCCTAAGAGGACCATAAGGGGCGTGCATAAGAGCACAAACGTGCCTACCGTTCCTGTCCTATTGTTTTTCTTTTCCTCTTCCTATATATATATATGCTTATATCTTCTAATATTTACTCATATATATGTTTATATACTATATAATCTTTTTGTATGATGCCTACATATATCGTTGTGACAAAATAAATAAATAAATAAAAATAAATAAATATTCTGGTGTTTTGGAAAATAGAAAATAAGACAAGATACAGTGGGTGGAAACGAATTAAGGAGAGAAGCAACCTAGAATTAAGTAGAAATGTCCTAACATTGAGGACAATTAAAATCAGTGGAATGGCTTGTCTCCAGAAGTTGTGATTGCTCAACACTGGCAGATTTTAAGGAGAGACTGGACAGCCACTTGTCTGGGATAATGTAGGGTCTCCTGCTTGAGCAGGAGGTTCGACTAGAAGACCTCCAAGGTCTTTCCAACTCCATTAATCTGTTTCTCTCAATATGTGGTTGGTGGAATTCTTGTGGTTAGATAGTTTCGTTGTATTAAGGGTTATATTGGTCTCATTTGAGACAATGACGAATCCGCATATAGACATGAGGTCGAACGACTAGCCTTGTGGTGCGACCGTAACAATCTGGAACTGAACACACTCAATGTAGAAATGGTGGTAGACTTTAGGAGAAACCCTTCCATACTTCCACCTCTCACAATACTAGACGACACAGTATCAACAGTAGAAACCTTCAAATTTCTAGGTTCTATTATATCACGAGATCTAAAATGGACAGTTAACGTCAAAAACATCATCAAAAAAGGACAACAAAGAATGTTCTTTTTGCGCCAACTCAGAAAGCTCAAACTGCCCAAGGAGCTACTGATCCAGTTCTACAGAGGAATTATTGAGTCTGTCATTTGCACCTCTATAACTGTCTGGTTTGGTTCTGCAACCCAACAAGACAGACACAGACTTCAGAGGATAATTAGAACTGCAGAAAAAATAATTGCTACCAACCTGCCTTCCATTGAGGACCTATATACTGCACGAATCAAGAAGAGGGCTGTGAAAATATTTACAGATCCCTCACATCCTGGACATAAACTGTTTCAACTCCTACCATCAAAATGACGCTATAGAGCACTGCGCATCAGAACGACGAGACACAAGAACAGTTTTTTCCCGAAGGCCATCACTCTGCTAAACAAATAATTCCCTCAACAATGTCAAACTATTTACTAAATCTACACTATTATTAATCTTCTCGTCGTTTCCATCACCAATCTCTTTCCACTTTTGACTGTATGACTGTAACTTTTTGTTGCTAACATTAAGGGTTAAATTGCAACCTATGACCATCATTTTGTTGTAAATGTTGTACTTTTGATGAAGGTATTTTTTTTTCCTTTTATGTACACTGAGAGCCTATGCACCAAAACAAATTCCTTGTGTGTCCAATCACACTTGGCCATAAAAAATTCTATTCTATTCTATTCTATTATTATATACGTATATTTTCCTTCTTTGTCAATATTTCTTCATCAGTTCTGGGGCCTTCCAGAATTCTAAGCTCCAGATAACCCATCAAGAACAAACTTCTCCCATTGGGATGTTCCAGTTTAGTAAGTGTTGTTAATAGGTGGAAAAATGTACAACAGAGAAAGAGAAATGTGTATAAAACATCAAGTGAATGAAGTGGGAACAACTGGGCACATCATTTGTATGATAAAATACCAGATAGACCAAGAATAAATACTGCCAGAGAAATGTCAGTTAGATTAAAAAAAAGTGAATGAATGGTCTAAAATGTGCAGCTTGGTCTTTTAGAGACAATGAATGAGGATTGAAAAGCAAATGCATTTAATTTAATATAAATGAGGGTATTATTATTAGAAATATATACGTTTTGTTAAATGCAACAAATAAGATGGATAATACTTTATGGAAGATGGTATTAATAAGTGTATTTAAATAATACGGGGATTGGCATAAAAACAATACATAAAATTACTGACTAAACAAAAAAAATGAAAGAAGATAATTCAATATGAATATGATATATATCTTAAATGTAACATATAATTTCATAATTTCATAATAACAGAGTTGGAAGGGACCTTGGAGGTCTACTAGTCCAACCCCCTGCCCATTTCAGACAAATGGTTATCCAACATTTTCTTAAAAATTTCCAGTGTTGGAGCATTCAGAACTTCTGCAGGCAAGTTGTTCCACTGATTAATGGTTCTAACTGTCAGGAAATTTCTCCTTAATTCTAAGTTGCATCACTCCTTGATTAGTTTCCATCCATTGCTTCTTGTTCTACCCTCAAGTGCTTTGGAGAATAGCTTGACTCCCTCTTCTTTGTGGCAGCCCCTGAGATATTGGAAGACTTCTATCATGTCTCCCCTAGTCCTTCTTTTCATTAAACTAGACATACCCAGTTCCTGCAACCATTTTTCATAGGTTTTAGCCTCTAGTCCCCTAATCATCTTCATTGCTCTTCTCTGCACTCTTTCTAGAGTCTCAACATCTTTTTTATATCGTGGTGACCAAAACTGAAAGCAGTATTCCAAGTGTGGTCTTACCAAGGCATTATAAATTGGTATTAACACTTCATGTGATCTTGATTCTATCCCTCTGTTTATGCAGCCTAGAACTGTGTTGGCTTTTTTTAAATTAATAAGGTCTTAATTAATAAGGTCTTAGTTGTGTTATGTAGAATATGGTGATTGATATAAAAACAATATATTGAAATATTGAATAACCAAATAACAAGTTGAATAAGCAATAATGGACGATCTTAATGTAATATAAATGTTGGTATTAATATTAGCTATATAAGTTTGTTAAATGCAACAAAGAGGATTGATAATATTTTATTCACATTAAAAAGGTATGATAATTAAGATAGGGTGATTGGCATAAAAATAACATGTTGAAGTATTGAATAGCTAAACAATGAAAGATTATAATTCAATATAAAGATGTGTATTATTACTAGTATTATATAAGCTTGTTAAATGAAACAAATGTAATTAATACTAATTTTCCTGTATGAAACATATCAGTTTTCCACACTGTTCACACACTGATATGCTTGTAAAAAATAAAAAACTTGGGGGGGAAGGAGAAAAGAAAAGAAAATGCATAAAAAGGCAGGGGAAAAAGAATAGAATAGAATAGAATAGAATAGAATAGAATAGAATAGAATAGAATAGAATAGAATAGAATAGAATAGATTTTTTTATTGGCCAAGTGTGATTGGAGACACAAGGAATTTGTCTTGGTGCATATGCTCTCATTGTACATAAAAGAAAAGATACGTTCATCAGGAATCATAAGGTACAACACTGAAAAAGCCTGAGCAGGGGGTTGGACTAGAAGACCTCCAAGGTCCCTTCTAACTCTGTTATTCTGGTAATTCTGTATCTAAGAATCTTTAAATTCCCAGGTATCTGGTTGAGAACGTAAGATTGAGGAAGACAGAGAATACTAAGGGAGAGAAAAGTCCCTCCCCTCCTTATTCTCATTTTAGTCAATCGATAGGTAAAGGTAAAGGTCCCCCTCGCACATATGTGCTAGTCGTTCCTGACTCTAGAGGGTAGTGCTCATCTCCGTTTCAAAGCCAAAGAGCCAGCGGTGTCCGAAGACGTCTCTGTGGTCATGTGGCTGGGATGACTAAACGCCAAAGGCTCATGGAACGCTGTTACCTTCCCACCAAAGGTGGCTCCTATTTTTCTACTTGCATTTTTTACATGCTTTTGAACTGCTAGGTTGGCAGAAGCTGGGACAAGGAACGGGAGCTCACCCCGTCACATGGCGCTAGGGATTCGAACCGCTGAACGGCCGACCTTTCGATCGACAAGCTCAGTGTCTTAGCCCAGTCAATCTATATTCTAATGCAATGGCCAGATGGATTACCCATCTTGATTTCACTATGCTCCCACCAGCTAGGCACTAGATATATTGTGATTTTATTTTTTATTTTTTTTGGTACGTGCATATGACGAAGAATTCCCCTCACCAGTAGACTGAGTACAGCCCTAAGGGTTCTTGTCTCCTACAGATGATGAATTCATAAATTATCAGAAAATGAAGGTTATGGTCGTCACTAAAAGCCAGAAAAAGTACATGTAGTTAACTGATCAAAATTGACAAGAGAAACTCATTAAGTACCGAGGGGTTATTATCTTTGCTACAAAAAAAAATCCCTAGGAGGCACAACTGGAATATTTAACTGCAACCGTTCAGAAAATTGCAATGGCTATTCTCTCCCCTACCTGCTGCTCCCCGTCCTCATATAAGCCATTAGCACTGCATACCTTTCCAACAAAACCTGAATGTAGCTGCTGTGTGATTCTCAACTGTGTATTGATGCATGTTTAAAATATGTCCTCCAAGTGCTATGTTAGAGACCCAAAGCCAGATTTCAACTGGAGGTAGAGTAGGAACAATCAACCTGCAGAAGACGAACACCCCAGTTTTAAATTTAATTTTTTTTCTGGATTAAGTTCTACCTTTTTAACAAAGGTAAATACCAACAGCACTTAGACTTATACACTGCTTCGTAGTGCTTTACAGCCTTCTCTAAGCAGGATACAGAGTCAGCAGATTTCCAGCAATCTGGGTCCTTGTTTTACTGACTTGGAAGGACAGAAGGCTAAGTCAACCTTGAGCCAGTCAGGATTGAACTGCTGGCAGTTGGCAAAATTAGCCTTCAATATTGCATTCTAATCACTGCGCCACCAGGTTGCCCCTGTCCAGTCGTGTCCAACTCTAGGGGGCAGTGCTAAGCCAAAGGAGCCAGCATTGTCCAAAGACACTTCCGTGGTCATGTGGCCAGCTTGACTATATGTCAAAGTACATGGAACACTGTTACCTTCCCATTAAAGTGGTACCTATTTATCCTCTCGCATTTGCATGCTTTCAAACTGCAGCAGCTGGAGCAAGGAATTGGAGCTCACCCCATTGTCCAATAGTTGGGTCTTGAACCCAGGATGTCAGTTTTCCTTTTTAATAGTGTAGATAGATAGATAGTGTTCTGTCCTCCCTCGCCTCCGTCCGAGTGATGGCTTAATTAGCTGGCACTATCAGCTCTGGCAGCAGAATAGCCAGCGTCTGCCAAGAGCCTCCGTTATCTTCCACGACGCTGGTGAGTCACCCAGGAACAAACTTCAGCTCTTAGTCAATCAGTGGATTTGCCTGTTACAAAGAGACACAGCAGCTCTGGCTGCCTTTTATATCCTGTGGGGTGTGGCTCCATGACTCAGCACTTCCTAGGCCTGCTCCACCCTTGCTTCTGTTGTTCCCTCCTCTCCTGCCTACGAAACCTAGGGTTAAACCAAGCCTGATTGCCATCAGCTGAGTCTGCAAGCGTGGCAGGGAAAGAGTCACGGGACGGAGGCCTCGTTATCTCTTCCACCTGGCCTGTTTCTGGCTCCTGGAGCTGAGCCAGGGAAGCCGGTGCTCCCAAGGTAAGTCCTGACGGCCCTTCCCCCACACTGTCCAAGTCACTTTCTGGCAGCAAGCCTGGCTCCAAGTCACTTTCTGACAGCAGGGCCGGCTCGGGGGGCGCAGACACAACAGATAGATAGATAGATAGATAGATAGATAGATAGATAGATAGATAGATAGATAGATAGATATAGATATAGATATAGATACAGATACAGATACAGATACAGATACAGATACAGATACAGATACAGATACAGATACAGATACAGATATAGATGAAGGGACGCGGTAGCTCAGGGGCTAGGACATTGAGCTTGTTGATCGAAAGATTGGCAGCTCAGCGGTTCGAATCCCTAGTGCTGCCGTGTAACTGGGTGAACTTTCATTACTTGTCCCAGCTTCTGCCAACCTAGCAGTTTCGAAAGCATGTAAAAATGCAAGTGGAAAAAATAGGGACCACCTTTGGTGGGAAGGTAACAGTGTTCTGTGTGCCTTTGGCATTGAGTCATGCCAGCCACATGACCACGGAGACGTCTTCGGACAGCGCTGGCTCTTCGGCTTTGAAACTGAGATGAGCACCGCCCCCTAGAGTTGGCAACGACTAGCACGTATGTGCGAGGGGAACCTTTACCTTTATAGATAGAGATATATACACAAATACATACTGTATATGCAGTATGTATATATGTCTTGTATATATGTAGATAGATACAGTGTGCTTGTATGTGTGTGTGTGTGTGTGTATTCACATACATACATATACGGTACTGTAATTGTTGCTAAGAATTTTAATTGTAATAGTAAAAACAAACACAAGGTAAATTTAGAGAAAAAAAGTATAGAAAGAAGGACTCAAACTAGTTAGCAGATATGCAGCAATCAAGGAATTTCTGACAAGGGATACGTATTTCAGAAAAACCAAAAAGCTTTTAGCAAAGATTTCCAGCAACTTTTCGACGTGACAGAATGTCAAAATATCACTTACAATATGGTGAAGTCAGTATTCTCTCACCCATGCCATGTGGAGTATGGATAAGGGGGCTCTCATTTTTTCGCAATGGTGTTTTTCATTTTGGTAGAAACCAGGTTTTATGGAAATTGTTTTTCTTTCTTTTCGCTGGAGAACCAGCACAAACTGTTTCTGGATAAACAGGGTAGCCATTCATATGCAAGGCACCTCCCAAAAAGGAGTAAAACTGAAGAGAATGAGAAAAAGGAGAAGGAGAAGGAGAATCGGTTTGGTCTAGTAGTTAAGGCATCAGGCTAGAAAGCAGGAGAGTGTAAATTCATTATTTAACATTTTACTCATGAAAACCAGCTGGGTGACTAGGGCTGTTGTGATCTAGGCCCAAGGAGTTATTACCAGGCACAACCAGTCCTAAACAAATATATTTTATTAGAACAGCTGAGAATTACTTAATTCTCAGTTTAGTCCAAATTAAGTCCAAAACAAAGTCCTTCAGAAAAAGTTCTTCGGCCTTATCACAAACCTTTGTCTTCTTTGGCACCCTGCCAAAGGCTTTTTTTGGCAAGAACACCATGAGGTTCAGAAACAAGAGACACTGACAAGAAACAATTGTAGCAATGTTGCTTTCCTACAAAGAACCCAAGAGCCGTTGCTGCTCTTTTAAGCCTTATGGGAGGGGCCAATCAACTCCTGGCCTTACTCCCGAGTCGTCCTATTTGCTTTAGCTGCTCTTGCCTTCTGGCAGCTCTTCACATGCATGCACTAGGAACAGGCTCCTCCTGTTCCTCTGCCTCTCTGCTGTCTGCCTCTGGAGGCTCCAGAGTCTGCGCATCACTCCCAGATGGCCCTGGCCCCATCTTTGCCTACAATGCAGAGCCCTTGTCTGGGCCTTCCCCAGACTCCAGGACTGACCCATTTTCCTCCCTAGCCTCCTCACTGTCTGACTCTGCTGCCAGCTGCGCAGGCTGCTGGCAGACCACAACAAGGGCCAACCACCAGGAGATGGTGAGTTCTAGTCCCACCTTAGATGTAAAAGCCAGCTGGGTGACTTATGGCCAATCCCTCCCTCTCTCAGTTGTACAAAGTTAGCACCCACCCCTCCTAGAAGAATGAAATGTTTTAGGAAATATTAAAAAAGGCAGAATATTATATTTTCCCTAAAAGATAAATAGAAATCTTAAGGGAGACAGGAACTCGGAGCCAGTTCCATGCCCCCAAACTGATATTAAGCTGAGGCCGGCTTTCAAAAATTCAAATGCAAATTTACTAATCCATTCAAGACAGGATATTTTGAACAAAGGCAGAATTAGATAGAATGGTAGGATCAGCCCTCACTCAAGATCCAAAGCAGGAAAGTCATTAAGACACAATAGGAATGGCCCAACATCCTTTCAGGACACAATCCTCTGCATTACTTCATCTCAGAGAGTCCAGGTTTCAATGAAATTTGACTCAGACAGCCTAAAAAGTTAGCTATGACTCCTACAGCAACCAATAGGACGTATGGTTTTGCCACAGGAACAGGAAGCTCAAGTTCAAAACCCAACAGAGAGTATAAATAATCCTCACTCTCACACCATGTAGTCAATTACCCAGAATCATACGTGCTTGGTGGTTCTGCTTCACCATTAAAGCCTCTTTCCAATCAGCCGCCATGTTTCCAGTGTCTTTCTTCCCACTTGGAACTGAACCAGATGGATATTTCTTCCAATATAGGCAGGGGTGGGATTCAGGTGGCTCAGACAGGTTCATGTGAACCGGATGCTAATTTTACATCTGGTTTGCCGAACCAGTAGTTGCAAGGACTGACTGGCCCCGCCCACCCCACTCCACCCCTCCCCCCTCAGGAGTTTTCATGTGGCCCATTTTGGATGCCAGGTAAGTGCAGGGCCTGCATGGAGACTCTGGGAAGATGAAAAACGGGCTTCCCGGAAGTTCCAGAAGTCTGGAAACGGGCCCATTTCTGGCCTCCGGAGCCATTTTCATTCTCCCGGAGGTTCAAGGAAGGCCTCTGGAGCCCGGGGAGGGCGAAAAATGGGCCTCCTGGAAGTTCCAGAAGTCCTGAAATGGGCCCATTTCCAGCCTCCAGAGTCAGTGGAGGCCATTGTTGGGTTTCAATAATTGTACACGAGACTTGAATGGTTGCAAGCATGCGACCAAGCGTGTTCACACATTTTTATTCTTCCTCTTTTATACATGAAGCTTTTGTATAATATGGTACATAAGGAAAAGTCAGATAGCATGATGGGAAGGGCTGTTGTCACAGATGTGAGACATGAACTTTGGCTGAACCCTCTTCCAGACCACCCAGGCATGACCGAAAGTATACGTTTGTAGGAAAGAGGAATGAAAAAGCTAAAAATATAGTTATTATACTATATATAATATGGGACGTGGTGGCTCAGGGGCTAGGACGTTGAGCTTGTTGATCAAAAGGTCGGCAGCTCAGCGGTTCGAATCCCTAGTGCTGCTGTGTAACAGGGTGAGCTCCCGTTACTTGTCCCAGCTTCTGCCAACCTAGCAGTTTCGAAAGCACGTAAAAAATGCAAGTCAAAAAAATAGGGACCACCTTTGGTGGGAAGGTAAACAGCGTTCCATGCACCTATGGCATTGAGTCTTGCCGGCCACATGACCACGGAGACGTCTTCGGACAGCGCTGGCTCTTCGGCTTTGAAACGAAGATGAGCACCGCCCCCTAGAGTCGGCAACAACTAGCACGTATGTGCAAGGGAAATCTTTACCTTTACCTCTACTGATGTGCAGTGGAGCGTCAAGGGTGGTGTCCCATAATCTCTCTTTTTTTTTTTTATTTGCATTTATATCCCGCCCTTCTCCGAAGACTCAGGGCGGCTTACACTATGTTAGCAATAGTCTTCATCCACTTGTATATTATATACAAAGTCAACTTATTGCCCCCAACAATCTGGGTCCTCATTTTACCTACCTTATAAAGGATGGAAGGCTGAGTCAACTTTGGGCCTGGTGGGACTTGAACCTGCAGTAATTGCAAGCAGCTGTGTTTATAACAGACTGTCTTACCAGCCTGAGCCACCAGAGGCCCCTTTTACTGACCTTTTACTGAAGCAAGTTTTAATAGAATTATGAGATGGGTCAGGATGGTCACCTGGTGACCATCTACTCCACATCTCACTCTCTTTCGTTTTAATGGCCAACAGAATTATGAGATTGATGGGGAGGGGTAGTTTTCTATTCTCCTTTCCTACAGGCCATTTTTGCTCACCCAGAGGCTCAAGAAAAGACTCCGGAGCTTGGGGAGGGCAAATATCCCCCCTCCCCCTGCCACCATGGTTCAAGAGGCCAAGTAGACCACGCCCACCATGGCCATGCCCACCCAACCGGGCCGAGAACCAGTTGTTAAAATTTTTGAATCCCACCCCTGAACACAGGTGAAATGTAAATAGACTTTGCTCGCCTATGTAAGATATGCCGTGGGCTAAATAAATAAATACTCCTCCGTTGGAATGCAGTGTACTTCAAAAACACACACACTGTGAGATACCATCGCATGAACAAGTCACAAGGGTCAACTTCATAGGTTGTAGGTTTGTTGCTTTCAACCTCACAGGACTCTTTTACTTGACTTCTCCTGGCCCTCATGGTCATGAGAAGCTCGGCTTTCCGATACGTCTTTGCCCCCCGGCTGGCAAATATTGATTTCCAAAAGTTCCAGATGTCAAGGAAGACAGTGCACGTCTCAATCTTCAGAACTGGAGGTCAAATTTCCCCTGCAAATGTCAACTTTAAATGTGTGGCCAACAGAGAGGGACCTTGAATCAATCTGGATGAACTCAGTACAGTCTGCCAGGAAATATGAAGGAGGCCAGAACCTTACAGCTTATCCTTACGGTGACAGCTTCCTCAGGCAAAGCAAAATCGAAAACAGTTGGAAGAATTTCAGTGAAACTTACAGGAGGAAAAACAAAACAAAAACCTTTTCTCCAAATATATTAATGTATTCATTTAGCTGCTAGCTAACTGACTAAATAAGTGGCTAGATGGCCGGTAGCATTGGAACAAGACAAAAAGACAAATAATGAACTTCCAACTGGAAAAACAAACAAAACCAAGGAAAACTGCCTGTAAAGCAGGTATAGGATCTGACTTGCAATACTTCTGAAGGGGGAGGGGGAGGGAAAGTGGGAGAGGGGAGCAGAAGGGAGTGGAGGGAGAGGGAGAGGAGGAAAGGAAAGGAAAGGAAGGGGAGGGGAGGGAAGGGAAGAAGGGAAGGGAAGGGAAGGGAAGGGAAGGGAAGGGAAGGGAAGGGAAGGGAAAGGACTTTGGGTGGGAAAAATGTTTCTTTACTTCTAGCTCATTTTAAGTAATGCACAACATTATGTTGTAATTTGTTATTGTTGTTGTTAGTTGCGAAGTTGTGTCCGACCCACTATGACCCCATGGACAACGTTCCTCCAGGCCTTCCTGTCCTCTACCATCCCCTGGAGTCCATTTAAGCTCACGCCGACTGCTTCAGTGACTCTGACCCGCATATAGGTTTCTCAAGAGACAAATAAGATGATCTTGCACTCCCATCTCTTTAAGAACAATTTGAACAAATTGTGAGGCTTTAGCACAGTCAATGAAGCAGAAGTAGATGTTTTTCTGGAACTCCCTAGCTTTCTCCATGATCCAGCCTATGTTGGCAATTTGATCTCTAGTTCCTCTGCCTCTTCGAAATCCTGCATATACTTCTGGTAGTAGGTAATGCAAATAAATGATGGCATTAGGTAATGGTATTGCTAATGGTAATAGTAGGTAATGGTAGGTAATGGTAGGTAATAGGTAATGATAATAAACTATATCAATTCATTCATTCATTCATTCATTCATTCATTCATTCATTCATTCATTGTATGGCTGCCCATTTCAAATAAATATTTCTGGACCTTTAACCCCAACCTTTAACAAAAGATACTTAAATTCCAACTAAGAAAGTACTGACTATCATTTTTCCAAATTATAATATAGCATTGAGGTTCTCTTTCTGACTTCCCTAGTTGAAACTCCCAGAAATTAAGAGGGGGGGAAAAATGGTAAACTGCATATCTTTTACCAAAATTAATAAACATTTTTTAAATGATGACTTTTATTTACCTGGATTTTAATTTTGATTTTAGCTGCACTGATCTTATTCTTATGTTTAGTATTAGTTTTTTTTTAAATTATTATAAGATGTTTTGAGATTTTTTGGTGTTTTTTTTTAAATTATTACTGGGTGGTCACTATGTTAACAAGTAATATGTGTATTTACCTTGAGTAAACCGTGAAGGTGTGTGTCTTTCTCTCTCCCCCTCCCTCCTTCTCTCTCTTTCTCTGTTTGTGTCTTTCTCTCCCTCTCCCCCTCCCTCCCCCTCTCTGTCTTTCTCTCGGTGAGTATGTCTTTCTCTTCCCCCTCCCTCTCTTTCTCTTTCTCTCTCTTTCTGTGTCTTTCTCTCTCCCTCTCTCCCTCCCTTACCCCCTCTCTTTCTTTGTCTGCATGTGTGTGTGTTTCTCTTTCTCTCTCTCTCTCTCTCCCTTCCCTCTCTTTCTCTTTATTATTATTTATTTAATTTTATTTGTCACAATATTATATATAAGCATAAGCATGAAATAACTATACGATATATAAACATATATATATAATCATAAGTATGTAATAACTATATGAAATTGTATACAATCAAAGGGAACATTTGGACAGGAACGGTAGGCATGTTGGTGCTCTTATGCACGCCGCTTACAGATCTCTTAGGAATGGGGTGATGTCAATAATAGATAGTTTTTGGTCTTTCTCCATGTCCTCCCTTGTATTTGTGTGTGTCAGTACGCTAAATATAGAGAGAAGTAGCCTTAATAAATAGCATTGTTAGCCGTTTGGTCTACGATATAGTCTGAAATCATTTGTTGTGCCTCGTCCGCTTTCCCCGCAGCCGGGGCCTTCTTATCTGCTTCCGAATGCTGAGGAATGTCCTAGTATGCCTCCCGGCCCCAGCCCTGGCTCCATGCCTAGACAGGCTGAGGAAGAAGAAGCGCCTCCAGCCCCCAGCCCTGGCTCCATGCCCAGGCAAACGGAGCAACTAGACCCCTCCCCCTCCCCCACAGCATGTGAGCCTGAAGAAGGTCAATTACCAACAGCTGCAGACTGGAGTGACCCTCGCTTCAGGAGAATTGATAAGCAGCGTCAACAGAAGGAAGGGAGGGGCAGGCCGGGATAAGTGCTGAGTCATGGAGCCACACCCCATGGCCTATATAAAGGATCTGCTTTCTGGCATTCTCTGAGTCAGGCAAAGTCTACCTTATCTTGCTGAAATCACTTTCTGGTCTCCTGCCTGCCTTGAGAACTTTGCTAGGACTTTGGCAGAGCTGCAGAGGCACGCCTGATTCGGATTTCCCTGACCCGGCCGTCAGCGGAGGAGTGGGACACGACATCATTCTTAAAAGTTGAATTTTTGAACCCCGTTGAACTGTAGCTTGCTTAAATTTCGCAAGCAGAGTCATACAACTTTTTTCAATAGTCGTGTTTGTGTGGGGGGGGGAAAGCACTTTTCATTTGTAGGTTCTTTTAATCGATGAAAGAAATTAATCAGGCACTCAGACTAAAAAGAAGGAAACCTTTCTCGCCATTCTGTATTAACTGTATTAACACTGAACGCGGAAGGCTGTCTTGGAAAGAAATATATAGCAAAGAAGAAGAAAAAAAGTTTGTGTGTGTGTGTGTGTGTGTGTGTGTGTACTGGAACAGCATCATTCTAGCTTTCTGACCTGCTCTTTTGTTTCTTAATTTTCTGCAACATCCGTGCATTTCACAGGGATGATATTTCATTGGAAGGCTAAAACAATCTTTCTGCACCCCCACTGCTAATGCAGTATTTTGTCTCAGCACTAACACTAATTGAAACAAATAATTAGAAAGACCAGGAGAGGTAACCGTTAGGAAATTAATTTAGCAAGACATATTTCAATAAGCTGGCAGTAGATATACAATAAAGCCACTTCTTCTTCTGAAGTGACTTGTCAGCAAGAAAATAAATCAACGTTACTCCTAGGTACTATATAAGTGTGTGTGTGTGTGTGTGTGTGTGGTGTATATATATATATATATTCAAACCCCTGTGTTTGTATGTATATATATATATATATATATATATATATATATATATATATATATATATATATTCAAACCCCTCCAATCCATACATGCAGCAGACTGACACCCACTATGAAGATGTAGCACGAACACGAACACGAAGCCAAACAACAGCAATGCAGCTCACCAGCTTAAATCCCCCTGCAACTCAGACTAATCTGAGCACAACCAAGCCCCCACCCAAACAGGACACATACCCAGCCAATCAGAGCACAAAAAAACCCCAGCCAATCAGAGCACAGCCAAGCTCCCACCCAATCAGTTCAAAACCCCACTAGCAGTTAAAAGGAAGACACAGCTGCCATCACACATTGCTCCCAGAAGCACGAAGCTGAAGCCTGAAGATGACGAATGAGACTTCATTGAAATGTCGCCAAGACACTTCCAATTTTACACGAGAGAAAACCCGAACAACCAAAGACCTACATACAAACACCCGTGAAAACCTCAGATATATATATATATATTGCATGTGGCCTGTGGTTAGAGATATTTGGCTTCATGCCTTTGCTTTATACTCTTTGGGTTATACAATCTAGTCTATTAGCAAGATCTTCCAATCCATAGCTACATCAAAGTGAGAAGATAAAAGGATTGCATTTTGCTCATGAACTTCAGCAAAAGTACCCAGAGAGTATATACTGAACAGACGCATAGTTTACTCGGACCGCCTCTTTCCCCAATCAAATATTCTCTAATTCTTTCTAAAATTAGAGGGAAAGTAAAGACGTCGTCTATACCAGATCCTGAAGAGGAAACTCAAATACTTTGGCCACTTAATGAGAAAGAAGGACTCACTGGAGAAGAGCCTAATGCTGGGAAAGATTGAGGGAAAAAGAAGAAGGGGACGACAGAGAACGAGGTGGCTGGATGGAGTCACTGAAGCAGTCAGCGTGAGCTTAAATGGACTCCAGAGGATGGTAGAGGACAGGAAGGCCTGGAGGAAAGTTGGCCATGGGGTTGTGATGGGTCGGACATGACTTCGCAACTAACAACAACAAAGACATCATCAAAAGAAATGCAATAACTTGGCATGATAAAGAAATGTTTTATTGTCTTCTTCTGCTATACTGTATGTTCCCAGTTTAGCTTACTGCTCTGGGATTTCTTGGAGCTTTCTCATCCAAATCATTTAACCAGATCATCTTCTTTTAATGACCCCATAATGCCTTTCGGGGTGGAGTCTGGGCAACTGAATGGAGCTGAGTGTTTACTGGCCGGATGCCCTTCCTGTGGCCAATGCGGAGTTTTGTTCAGCAGATATATTCTCAGTGTGTCGAGAGAGAGAAATATCTGTCTCTACCTAGGATCGAACTCATAGCCTCCTGATTGTGAGGCGAGAGTTCCACCTCTAGGCCACCTTACCATTCCTCCAAATATTAGGTAAAGGTCCCCCCACACATGCATGCTAATCATTTCCAGCTCTAGGGGCGGTGCTCATCTCCGTTTCTAAGCCGAAGAGCCAGCACTGCCCAAAGACGTCTCTGTGATCATGTGGCTGGCATGACTAAATGCCGAAGGTGCACGGAGCACTGTTACCTTCCCACCAAAGGTGGTCCCTATTTTTCTACTTGCATTTTTTACATTCTTTCAAACTACTAGGTTGGTAGAAGCTGGGGCAAGTTACGGGAGCTCACTTTGTTATGCCGCGCTAGGATTTGAACCGCTGAACTGCCGACCTTCTGATCAACAAGCTCAGCGTTTTAGCCACTGAGCCACCGCGTCCCTACAATATTAACCACCAAATATTAACTAAATACAATTTATATATTGATATATGTGTTAGAAGAAAATTCTTGGTTCATTCTAGGCCAGAGGCCAACTTGGTACAGCCAACTCTCTGATCTGGCAAATGGTCTCTATGACAAGTTGACATGGGGGTCTTCTACTTCCCTCCCTCCCTCTCTCCCTCACCCTCTCTCACTCTCACTCTCTTCTCATTTCTCTTTATCTTCCACTCCCTCTTCATCTTTCTCTCTCTCTCTCTCTCTCTCTCTCTCTCTCTCTCTCTCTCTTTTCTACTATGTGCTGTATGTTTTATATTTTCCCCTTGCAACAAAGCAGCCTTTTCTAATTTTTTTTTCCACGTGGTTTAACAAAATATTATTGAAGAATAAAATATTCAACCTGAGGGTTACTGAGGGTTTACTTGAATGCTCTTACTAAAATATATGGCTTCAATTAACACAGATAATAGCTACAAGAATACAGTTAAGTATAGTTCTATGGCAACAACATTTTCCTCTTGGTGAGTCAACATGGGATGTGCGTTAGTTCCATTTTCACAAACTTAACTAAAGGCATCTTCTGGCATGAGAAAATGTTTGTTTGCACTCAGCCTGTAAGAAAAAAACACAATTTTACTTTGCATTCAGAAACACTGCTTTGCTTTTTTCGTCAGTTAAGGCAGGAAAACTTTCAACTGAAATCCATTCTGTTCAATGCAGGTAGTATTCAACTTAATGATGGAAGTGGAACGAGTGATCATGTGACCCTGGGACACAGCAACAGTCATGAACCAGTGACGAGCGTCTGAATTTTGATCACATGAGCATGGGGATGCTACAGAGATCCCAAGTGTGAAAAATGGTCATCAGTCATTTTTTTTTCAGAGTACCATTGTAACTTTGAACCGTCACTAAATGAACTATTGTAAGTTGAGGACTACCTGGAGTAGGTCCTCTACTGTTGTGGTCCGTCAGAAGCCTATGGAGCTGGCAATGGAGTCGAACAGCGATGAGGCTGAGGTGAGGCCAGGGACATCAGGAAGTGAAGTGCGGACTCCAGAGCCTCCAGAGGCTGACAGTAGTGAGGCAGAGGAAAAGGAGGAGCCTGTTCCTAATGCACGCATGAGAAGAGCTGCCAGAAAGCAAGAGTAGCTCAAGCAGAGAGGACAACTCGGGAGTAGGGACAAGAGATGATTGGCCCCTCCCATAAGGCTTAAAACAGACCAGCACGGGTGTTTCAGCTTTGCCGGAAAACAATGTTGTAGCTGTGTCTTCTGCTCCGTCTTCTGCTTTGCGTACTTCTTTGTTTTTGTGTTTTCTGGACGTTTGTCAGGAAGGGCTTTTGGCAGTTTGCCTAATTGGACTGAGGTTTGTGAGATAACTGAGGAATTTGTTTTGGGAGGCATTTGTTTTACTTTGAGTTGAATGACGCTGGGAATAAAGTAATTCCCAGACGTTCGAATAAAGTTTGTTTTTCCACGGACTAAGTTTATTACTACCTACTTGGGTCTTGGTCACAACATCTACTAACGTAGTTAAGAGGGATCCATTTCCTCCTAAGAGCTTTCCGTGATGTGAAAGAAGAAGAGAAGATTCCAAAATTGAAACGCTTAGTTTCCACCGTAATCCAGGATGTGATAACCTCAGTAAGAATTATAGCTATTTTAGTGATAACAGTAAAAAGCCTCTGAGATTTGTAAGATATATTCAAAGGCAAAAGGGTGCTTCAGAATCCATGGAATCCTAACAGATTATTGATTGGCGGTGTAAAATAACAATAGCAATACTACTTAGACTTATATACTGCTTCATAGTTCTTTTACAGCCCCATTAAGCAGTTTAAGAGACACGGTGGCTCAGGGGCTAGGACGTTGAGCTTGTTGATCGAAAGGTCGGCAGCTCAGCGGTTCGAATCCCTAGTGCTGCCGTGTAACTGGGTGAGCTCCTGTTACTTGTCCCAGCTTCTGCCAACCTAGAAGTTTTGAAAACATGTAAAAATGCAAGTAGAAAAAATAGGGACCACCTTTGGTGGGAAGGTCACAGCGTTCCATGCACCTTTGGCATTGAGTCATGCCGGCCACATGATCACGGAGATGTCTTCGGACAGCGCTGGCTCTTCGGCTTTGAAACGGAGATGAGCACCGCCCCCTAGAGTCGGCAACGACTAGCAAGTATGTGTGAGGGGAACCTTTACCTTTTACCTTTATATTGCACTAAATCAGGGTTCCTCAAACTACGGCCCCTGGACCAGATACGTGCAATGAACGTTTGTGTTGCTGCAGATAGTCTGCTTCAGCCTCCTGGTGTGGGGCTTTGGGTGAAGGCTGGAGGGAAGTGCTGCTGGTGGCAAAGAGCCAGAGGACCTTATTCCAGTGGGACTGCATCATGGCCTGGAACTGGCTGACCATCTCAGCCCACTGAGCCACCAGGCACCAGTAGCTGGCCTTGCACTCCTGCAGGTCTTGCCTCTGCTTGGAAAGTCTATACTCCTAGTCCTCAGTGAGGTGCTTCTGCTGAGCTTTCTTCTCGATCAGATCCAATTTGAACTGAGCCAGCTGTTTTGCCAACTCTTTCTCGTGGTGGCTGCTTAGCTCCACCAAGTGCTTCCTGTTGGGGCCCTAAGGAGCCCGGGCAGGCAGGGGAGGAGTGGGTAGGAGGGGAGGGATGAGTAGAGGCTGGTGAGGTGCCCCTCGACGTAAGTGACATCAAGTTGGTCATGCCCACCCAGTCACATGACCACTTAGCCACACCCAGCCAGCCGGTCATTAAGCAGATCATATTAGTGGACCATGAGATATAAAATTATGAATTTAGTGGCCCCTATGGTCCAAAAGGTTGGGGACCCCTGATTTAGGCAGCTTCTTGAGTTAGAACTGTTTTACAAAAGATTGTCAGAACGGATAAGTTTGTTTTTTTTTAGGATAAAAGGTTCTTCCAAAAATTTCAAAAATATAGCAACTATATATATATATAGGAAAGGGAATCTGGCTGGGACGAAATATGCCACCAAGTTTTGGATTGGCAGATTGAAAGCAACAATCAAGGAATCCATGGCTGAAGGTTTTCTTGACAACCTGGAAGAGTTTTCCACAATGAAGGTATAAGGAAAACTACCCCAGTAACATTATTCCTGGCATTATCCAATTTTACAATAACACTAATTTCATCTCGACATTTTGCCTCCCACCTAGAAACGCATCCCTTGTGCAGTCTTTCCTATCGCAATTATTTTGAGAATGGAGTAAAGTATAATTTTCTCCGAGTTGCTTTTATTCCTGGCTTGACAACAAAGTAATGGATACTTGGTACTTATTCTTCTGGCTTTTAAACATCGCGGTTGGAACTAGCCATTTTTATTTTCTATGTCAGGATAAGATCTTGGCATGTCTGATACTTGCTGTGATGTTAATTTGGCGGTACACCATAGCATTATCTAAAACCGACTTCTCAAGTAAAGCCACATTGGGCAACTACTTTTAAACAACGGGAGCAACTAACAAATAAGATTTAAGGTTAAGGAGGAATTAGCCAATAAGAATTAAGGTCACAAGCAGAGGTGGTATTCAGCTGGTTCGGACCGGTTTGCCCGAACTGGTATCAGAATTCGCGGGGAACCGCCCAGCTCTATGCTAGGATGCTATTTAGGCACATTTTTTTAGGCTGGGTGCATGTGTGGAAGGCACACACGCGAGCAAATTGCATACACGGAAGGCAGGCACATGCATGAACTAGGCACACACATGCACGAAAGAAGCATGCACGCACGCGGCAAACCAGTAGTAGCATAATGTGAAACCCACCGCTGGTTACAAGGGCTGCCTAACTTAGTGCAAATACCAAATAAAAATGCTCCAGATGTGTTTCTGGATAAGGGTGGTCCACCCAATTCATGGATTTGGGGAATCCAAATCACTCCCCCAAAACCTGTTATTTTAAGAATATAGGACATAAAATAACAATGTTGGAAGGGTCCTTGGAGGTTATCCAGTCCAATGTCCAATGCCCTGCTTGAGCTGGCGACCCTATGACAGTTCTGTCTCTTCTTGAAAATATCTGGTGATGGAGCACCCACAACTTCTACTGGTTGATTGTTGTCATTATCAGGAAATTTTTCTTTAATTCTAGGTTGCTTCTCTCTTGATTAGTTTCCATCCTTTGCATCTTGTCCTGCTTTCAGGTGCTTTAGAAAATAGGTTATTCCCTCGTCTTTGTGGTAGCCCCTCAAGTATGGGAACCCTGCTGTCATGTCTCCCCTAGTCCGTCTCTTCACTAGACTTGACACACCTAATTCAATAATTGAGACAAACCAGTTAAGGATTATTAAGAAGATAATCCAATTAAGGGTTATCTGTATCTTAATTCAAAGGTGGATTCCGCCTCATTGATTGTGAAGCATTCAGAGGAGAAAGTGTTGTAGTAACAAGTGACTTGTTCAGTTAAATCTGGGAAGAGTAATTTGAAACTCTCTAAAAGACCAATTCACTGCAAGTCAGGTTTTCTGTGTTCTTTTTTTTTTCCTAAACAAAGATTTATGCCTTAATGATCTATAGCAGGGGTGTCAAACTCAAGGCCTATGGGCTGGATCCCGACCACAAGGTGCTTAGATCTGGCTCATGGGGTTACCCTTGGAAAAGAAAAGGACTGGCCCATGGTCCCTCTGTCAGCGAAAATGGAGCTCAGTTTTCGCTGGCAGAGGGTTACAGGAAGCCATCACAGCTGAAAATGGAGCTCATGAGGGTCACACACCTCCCTCCTGAGCTCTGTTTTCACCGTCAGAGGGTTGCCGGAGGCCGTCACAGCCGAAAACGTAACTCGTGAGGGCTGCACATCTCCCTCCCGAGCTCTGTTTTCTCTGGCAGAGGGTTGCCGGAGGCCATCACAGCCGAAAACGGAGCTCGTGAGGGCCGCACATCTCCCTTCCAAGCTCTGTTTTCACTGGCAGAGGGTTGCAGGAGGCCATCACAGCCGAAAACGGAGCTCGTGAGGACCTCACACCTCCTTCCCGAGCTCTGTTTTCACTGGCAGAGGGTTGCCGGAGCCCATCGCAGCTGAAAATGGAGCTCGTGGACAAGATGTCAATGCCAAAGGTGCACGGAACGCTGTTACCTTCCCACCAAAGGTGGTCCCTATTTTTTCTACTTGCATTTTTACGTGCTTTCGAAACTGCTAGGTTGGCAGAAGTTGGGACTAGTAATGGGAGCTCACCCCATTACTCAGCAGCACTAGGGATTCGAACCGCTGAACTGCCGACCTTTCGATCGACAAGTCAACGTCCTAGCCCCTGAGCCACCATGTCCCTAGTTCAATATAAAAAATGCAAATAATTTTTCTGGGGATCACCAAAATTTTCTCGCAGACCACAAGTTGGTGACTGCTGGTCTAAATGACACCTGGGTCGTATTATCATATGTGGTGGGAATGCATAGAAACCAAAAAATACTGGACAAAAAGACAAGTGGTTGGAGAAGATGATACAACAACATATTGATCTGAAACGTGAAATATTTCTGTTGGGGATTTAACCAGAAACTTATAGTAAAGAGAATGTATGTTTGATTATCCATGTAATAACTGCAGCTAGGATTGTATTTGTGCAAAACTGGAAAAGTGAAGAGATTACTACTGATGAGAAGGTGGTTAGGAAAATATTAGAATGTGCAGAAATGAATAGGTTAACACTTGCAATTAAAGAGAAGGAACAAACTGAATATTACAATGTATGGGAACTATTTTACCGATGGCTAGAGAATAAATATGAAAGTTAGAAATAAAAGTAGATTAATGAAATATAGAAATAAGTTAAGAAGAGAATTTGCAATATTAGAAGTTGCAGTATTAGACATGCAATGTATATCAATATTATTATAGAGCGCTGCACACCAGAACAACTAGACATAAGAACAGTTTTTCCTAAACACCATCACTCTACTAAGAAATAATTCCCTCAACATTGTCAAAATAGTTATTAAGTCTGCATTACTATTAATCTTCTCATCGTTCCTATCACCCATCTCCTTCCACTTATGACTGTAACTTTGTTGTTTGTATCCTTACGATTTATATTGACTGTTTCCTAAAATGATTTGATTGCTTATTTGTACCCTATGATTATCATTAAGTGTTGTACCTTATGATTCTTGACGAGTGTATCTTTTCTTTTATGTACTCTGAGAGCCTATGCACCAAAGACAAATTCCTTGTGTGTCCAATCATACTTGGCCAATAAAGAATTCTATTCTATTCTATTCTATTCTATTCTATTCTATTCTATTCTATTCTATTCTGTTCTGTTCTGTTCTGTTCTGTTCTGTTCTGTTCTGTTCTGTTCTGTTCTGTTCTGTTCTATTCTATTCTATTCTATTCTATTCTATTCTATTCTATTCAAGTTAAGAATAGATAAATAATGAATATGGCTGTAAATTTTAATTGCTATTGTACAAGATATTCGTACCACTGGTGGGTTTCAAATTTTTTTACTACCGGTTCTGTAGGTGTGGTTTGGTGGGTGGGGCATGGCTTGGTGGGCATGGTTTGGTGGGCTTTCATCCCTCCTATTTTCTTCCTTCCTTCTTTCCTCCCTCCCTCCCTCCCGCACTCTTTCTGTCCTTCCTTCTTCTTTTCTCCCTACTATTTTCTTTCTTCCTTCTTTTCTCCCACCCATTTCTTTCCTTCTTTTTCCTTCCTCCCTTCCTTCCTCCCTCCCATTTCCTCCCTCCCTCCCTCCCTCCCTCCCTCCCTTCCTTCTCCCAAAAGTGACAGCGATATCATTGCAAAATGATGCCTACTGCCTAACAAATGCTGGTAGCCATATTAGACCTTTACCTCTAATTAGAGCATCTGTACAGGTTAAATATCAAATAAAAACTGTGGCAGGTTGAGCTAATTTATTGCATTTTTGTCTCCGTACCTCCTCTCTGAATTTTATTAAATGACAGAGCTGAAGCTCCAGCTGGGGGTGGGGGGGGAATGGGAAGGTGTGTGCTCTGCCAGCTTTTTTGAAAGAGTCTCTTCAGAGGTGCTCTTTGACAACATCCTTCATGCCTCCCTTGAAATTTGCTTGGAATAGTGCTGCATCACTCAAGTTTCACGAAGAAAGAGGAATTGTGGTAGCTGAGCCAAATGAAGAGCAGGGCATTGAATCACAAGTAAAACCCAGCAACGTTATGAAGGGTGAGTCCCTACCAACCTCCAGATTCTCTCCTCACCACCCCATGCCTGTGCAATGCCCTGCAAATGTGGCTCAGATTTCTCATGAAGAAACCTTCACAGCCTGCTTCTGTTACATTTACTACAGACTAACTCCCGGGGCAGCAATGGCTCTTACTGTATCTTGCCTTCTTTGACGTGCAAGACGCAACCTTACATTTTCGACAGCACTTCATTCATGCTCTCATTTTCG
>NC_080546.1:83348756-83386256 GCF_028640845.1 Ahaetulla prasina | reverse complement strand
CTTTCCCTCTTTCCCTCTCTTTTTCCCTCTGATATGTGTTAGTGTATATCTCTGTGTGTCTTAACACTTCTCTGTCTACCTTAATAATTCTGGGCCTTAAAGAGAACCCATCCTGTTCAGTTGCTTTGATATTAGTCAAGGGTGTTTATATATGTTGGTATGAATCAGGATCAAAACTCATCAATCAAAACTGAAAAAAAACAAGAGCTGTAGATTCAATTCAAAACATGGTTTTAGAAATAAATGACATATTTAGATACAATTAATTCAGAATGCAGATGGCATTCAACATCGGATGAATGCTGTAAAATATAATGTTAGCAGAGAATATCTTTAGCTGGGACACTGCTGTAGACAATACCATTTATCTCATAACCGAATGAATTTTCTCTTATTAAGGAAATTTATATTTTACCGACAAAGAAATAAAGGGAGACTGTTTATCAACAGAAGATTTTAGTAAATTGTTTGGTCACTGAAAGACTTTGAACCTCAAAGCCATTTAGGGCTTTAACAACAAATATATTTAGGAACTGGGAGTAGAAGCAAATTAGTTTAGTGGTGGTGGTTTGGTTTTGTCTTTAAAACTTTGAATTAAATTCATTTTTTTTTAAAAAAAATCCAGTTTAGAAGCTCTTGATCAAAAATCTGCCAAACAATAACTTTCAATACAGGAAAGTACATATGGAATTTCACTTATAAAGTTTTTTTTGGAGGTCTCAGAGCAAATTGTTTGTGGGGGAAAAATGCAAATTTGCTTGAGATAGGGTTGTGTAAATATCTACTTTGATGCCATAAAAAAAGTCAATAGTAAACTATTAATGACGAGGGAATTTCATTTCCAGTTGATTTGCCTCTGTCCTTTCATATTACTGTCTGTTCAGCAACCAAATTTCATATACAAGGATGTATGCAAAGTGTTCATGTCTAAAGGGAAATAAATTATATTATATATCTGTCACACTTGATAACAAAAAGCCAAAGATCAAAACACAAATGAAACCCAACACATTGCTTATTGCAATTGTAAAATACAGTAAAAATTGTACGTCAAGAGAATTAACCGAACAATGAACATAAATATGGAATGGAAGCAATAGATTATCTTGAAGATATTGAACAATATTTGTCTTCAGGGAAATATTGCTTGGAGATACTTCTCAAAAAAAAAATCTCCCAAAAAGCATTATTAAGAGTTCCTCTACTGAGACAATTGCAGAAATGCCAAGTGATGGTAAGAAACATTTCAAAATATTAATAGACTTTTTATTATGTGCTAAGTCAATTTACACTGCGTTACATCGATGTATATTACAAGAAGTTGCTTTTGAATCAAGCTTAGCTCTTGCAGACTACATAAAACAGTCCTGTAATTGTCTGGGCAGCAAAATGGAAGTGATGTCCTATTATTTTGTTTAGGGATTTTATTTTTGCGGCTTTCTAATTTAGATTTTTGACAAGAATTCAAACCTTATCAACTTCTTCTTCTCCTTCTCCTTCTCCTCCTCCTCTGCCGCCTCCTCCTCCTCCTCCTCCTCCTCCTCCTCCTCCTCCTCCTCCTCCTCCTCCTCCTTCTTCTTCTTCTGACCCCCATAATCTCTTGTGGGGTGGAGTCTGGGCAACTGAATGGAGCTAGCATAGTGTTTACTGGCCTGATGCCCTTCCTGTTGCCAATGCAGAGTTTTGTTCAGCAGATATATTCTCATTGTGGCCAGAGAGAGAAATATCTGCCTCTACTTAGGATCGAACTCACAGCCTCCTGGTGAGAGCTTCACCTCTAGACCACCACACCACTCTAAAACCAAACCTTACGCTCCTTAGTTTTTTTGAAATTAAAAAAAAAAAAATTGGTTAGGAAGTGGCACATAACTGAGCAAATAGGCCTTTAGGATAATAATCCTAAAATATGCGATCCGTAAACTTTGTGAACTCCTTCAGCTGATTTTATCACCCAAGTCAGTATTTTGATGCAGTTAATAAAATAAAGTGATACTTATCGAATAATATTTATTGCAGAATTATTATTTTTTTTAGCAAAGTCAAAATCATAAAGGAAAATAAAGATGTTGGCTTATATCTTCTATCCAGGAATTAGTACATTTGTTAAGTGAGTTTTGCCCTGTTTTACGACCTTTCTTGCAATGATTGTTAAGCGAATCACTGCAGTTGTTAAGTGAATAACACGGCTGTTAAGTGAACTTGGCCTGCCAGAAGGTCGCAAAAGGGGACCATGTGACCCTGGGACTCTACAACCGTCTTAAATATGAGTCAGTTGCCAAGCATCTAAATATTGATCACATGGCCATAGGAATGCTGGAACACTCCTCTGCTTCTGCCTCCTCCTCCCTTTCTCTTTCTCTTTCTCCTTCTCCTCCTTTTTTTTTTTTTTTATTGAAAGAGTTTTAAAAAAACAAAAACATTTTCCCCCCTTTTTTCCCCCTCCCTCCCAAAAACAAAACAAAACACCCCCCTCCCTCCCCCACCCCCCGGCTTCCCGGGTCAATCACAAGGTAAAGTTATACATAAACCAAACATAGAATAAAATTTTCCCTTCCAATCCAAATAACCACATCCAAAGCTTTTCGTCTCCCAACCCCCTCCCCATTACATAAAATAACTTTCTAATTATTCAAAGGCAATCTGATATTTCTTAATCTGATATCTGTTTTGTAGATAATCAATCCATTTTTCCATTCAATTAAATATCTTTCCTGCGTATTGTCTTTTAAAACGCTGAGATTTTAGCCATCTCAGCCAAATTAATAACTTTCAATATCCATTCTTCTATTGTAGGTATCTCTTCTTTCTTCCAGTATTGTCCAATCAACAGTCTTGCTGCTGTTATTAAGTTCAGAATCAATTTAGTCTCAATCCCTGTACAATCCGTTATAATTCCCAAAAGGAAAAATTGTGGCAGGAACTTTATCTTCTTCTTCAGTACATTTTGAATAATCCACCAAATTCTTATCCAAAAGACCTTAATTTTCTTGCAAGTCCACCAAATATGAAAATATGTAGCATCATCACAATCACACCTCCAACATTTCGCTTGGATATTAGGATACATACATGATAATTTTTTGGGATCTAAGTGCCATCTATAAAACATCTTATAAAAATTTTCCCTTAAATTCTGTGCTTGTGTAAACTTAACATTTCTAACCCAAATTTTCTCCCATGTTTCCAACATTATTGGTTCCTGAATATTCTGTGCCCATTTTATCATACAATCCTTTACCAAATCCTTTTCCGAATCTATTTCAAGCAACACATTATACAATCTCTTTATATGCTCCTGGGTCTGATTTCTAATTTGCTTTATTAAATTTTCCTCCCTTTGCATTATACCAATTTTTTGATCTTCTTTCCATCTAGCACTTATTTGCCCATATTGAAACCAAGTATAATTCCTCCCTTCTTCATTTAATAGCTGTAATGATTTTAATTGCAATCTACCTCCTTCAGCATACAAAAGTTCTTTATAAGTAATCATTTCCTGTTTCTGTTCTATATTTATATTCTTTATTGCATGTCTAGGGCTCGCCCATATAGGAATCTTGTATTCTAATTTATAGGAATATTTTTTCCAGACCCGTAAAAGAGCACTTCTCAACACATGATTCTTAAAAGCCCTATCCACTTTTTTTTCATAAAATAAGTACGCATGCCATCCATATAACAAATCATAACCTTCTATATTCTCTCCTTCTCCTCCTTCTCCTCCTCCTTTTCCTCCTCCTCCTCCTCCTCTTCCTTCTTCTCCCAAATAATTCTTTAGATATTAAAGCATTATTAGCCTCTAATCAATTGTCTAACATCTTTCCAATTTATAATTAACTTCCAGTTTATAATTAACTTTCACCTTTTTGTATAATTTCCCCAACTTCCCTTGCTGTTATAAGGCCAATCCTTGTTTTTTGTTTGAATGTTGGTAAATTTATCTTTTTTAAGCATTCATGAACTTTTGCCAGGGAAATTTCTTCTGCTCTACATAAATTAGAATAATACTGATAAAGGTTTTTTGTTTTTTTTAAAATCTCTAAGTTATCTGCTGTTATGATATTTCCTTTTGTAGTTCTAATATTATTTTTCCTCTTTTTCTTTTCTCAATTTTCATGCCAAATATTTCTCTGGCTTACTGGCAAATTCAATTTTCTTCTTCTACTTTTTTTTTTTTTAATTGAAAGAGTTTTAAAAAACAAAAACATTTTCCCCCTTTTCCCCCCCTCCCTCCCAACCCCCCCCCCCCGGCTTCCCGGGTCAATCACAAGGTATTGTTATACATAAACCAAACATAGAATAAAATTTTCCCTTCCAATCCAAATAACCACATCCAAAGCTTTTCATCTCCCAACCCCCTCCCCATTACATAAAATAACTTTCTAATTATTCAAAGGCAATCTGATATTTCTTAATCTGATATCTGTTTTGTAGATAATCAATCCATTTTTTCCATTCAATTAAATATCTTTCCTGCGTATTGTCTTTTAAAAAAGCTGAGATTTTAGCCATCTCAGCCAAATTAATAACTTTCAGTATCCATTCTTCTATTGTAGGTACCTCTTCTTTCTTCCAGTATTGTCCAATCAACAGTCTTGCTGCTGTTATTAAATTCAGAATCAATTTAGTCTCAATCCCTGTACAATCCGATATAATTCCCAAAAGGAAAAATTGTGGCAGGAACTTTATCTTCTTCTTCAGTACATTTTGAATAATCCACCAAATTCTTATCCAAAAGACCTTAATTTTCTTGCAAAAAAAAAAAAAGTCTTCTTCTACTTTTTGCATAATTTATTTTACTTTCATTTCTTTTACTATTAACAAAGTCAACTGCCATTGTAAAAGGTGTGTGTGTGTGTGTGTGTGTGTGTGTGTGTGTGTTTGTGTGTGTGTGAAATAACTTTCTTCGTTGGGAATGTCTTTAAATTTCTTTAATTAAATGTCTTTAATTCTTCTTTCATTTTATCCTTTTTAATATGTTAAAATCATTGGATTATATTCTATAAAAACTTTTGGCAATATAACACTCTGTGAACATTCCAATTCTTAGAAATGGAAAATTCAGTTCTTGAAAAAGATCTTTGTCCTTCAGAAAAATGAGTCTTTTTCTTCACCATTTTTGTCTTGTGTTTGTACGAGCTCTAATTTTCCCATCGTATGCACCAAGACTAATTCCTTGCCTGTCCAATCACACTTGGCCAATAATGAATTCTATTCTATTCTATTCTATTCTATTCTATTCTATTCTATTCTATTCTATTCTATTCTATTCTAAAGTAAAAAAAGTGGAAATTTCCCTTATGTTATTTTTATACCTTTTGCGGAGGTTCTGCCCCTTTATGGACAAATTTCTTCATTCCATTCCTCCATTAAACACCAATTTCTATATGATAAGTCTATTAATTTATCCATACGTCCTTTATATAAAGTAACTTTGTCTTCTTTAGGACCAAAACAATTCCCATTATCAAAGTCTTGGCCCCATGTAAAGTACTTTCCTCCCCTACTGCCTTATTTAATGAAATAAAACAAATCAGCTTATAAGGTTAGTTTGTCTTATCTTTTTCTGAAAATAAATCAGTGCCTTGTTTGACCCTTCCAAATTGGTTAAGTTTGCTGAATGTTTCAAGCAAGCGTTTTAATTCAGATAGCACCAATTCAGAAAGCTCAAACTGCCAAGGAGCTGCTGATCCAGTTCTACAGAGGAATTATTGCGTCTGTCATCTGCACCCCTATAACTGTCTAATTTGGCTCTGCAACCCAACCAGACAGACACAGACTTCAGAGGAAAATTAGAACTACGGGAAAAAACAATGGCTACCAAACTGCCTTCCACTGAGAACCTGTATACTACACGAGTCAAAAAGAGGGCTGTGAAAATATCTACAGACCCATCACATCCTGGACATAAACTGTTTCAATTCCTACCCTCAAAATGACACTATAGAGCACTGCACACCAGAACAACCAAGCACAAGAACTATTTTTTCCCAAACACCATCACTCTGCTAAACAAATAATTCCTTCAACACTGTCAAACTATTTACTAAGTATGCATTACTATTAATCTTCCCATTGTTCCAATCACCCATCTCTTCCCACTTATGACTGTATGACTGTAACATTGTTGCTGGTATCCTTAAGATTTATATTGACTGTTTCCTAATATGGTTTGATTGCTTATTTGTTCCCTATGAGTATCATTAAGTGTTGTACCTTATGATTCTTGACGAATGTATCTTTTTGTTGTACCTTGATGAATGTATCTTTTCTTTTATGTACACTGAGAGCATATGCACCAAGACAAATTCCTTGTGTGTCCAATCACACTTGGCCAATAAAATTCTATTCTATTCTATTCTATTCTTTTATATACTCCGAAACCGTATGCACCAAGACAAATTCCTTGTGTGTCCAATCACACTTGGCCAATAAAGAATTCTATTCTATTCTAAGGACAATGTTGAACACTGGAAATAACTTTTCGGAATTACACATTGACTGTTAAAGTTATACTTGCTAGAGTGGACAAGGCAGCAGAACGCATTGAACAACAATAATAACAATATAATTCATTGATATGAACAATTTTTCAGTTAATAACTATCCATTAAAGGGTTTAGGGCAGTGATGGTGAACCTTTTAGATGCTGAGTGCCCAAACTGTGCACGCTTGCATGCTCAGACTGAAAGGTGTGCATGCATGGATGTGCATGAACGTGCAGGGGCGCGAACATGCATGCGTGTATGTGCTGACATGCACATGCACATACAGCAAAGACCCGAAGACCAGTTGGCTGGCAGGGGTCGGGCATCCCAACACCAGCAGCGCGGCAAGAGCTAAGATCTTTTTCTTTCATGAGCTTCTGTTTCCTCATTTGCAGGGAAACAGGATGTTGTGTCCTCCTTGCCTCCATCCGAACGATGGCTTAATTAGCCGGCTCTTATAAGGTCTGGCAGCAAAAGAATCAGTGTCTGCCAAGAGCCCTCGATAGCTGCCAAGACACTGGTGAGTCACAACCTTCAGCTCTAGTCAATCCGTGGATTTGCCTGATACAAAGAGACACACCAGTTCTTGCTGCCTTTTATGTCCTGTAGGGTGTGGCTTCATGACTCAGCACTTCCTAGGCCTGCCCCTCCCCTGCTTCTGTCGTTCCCTTCTCTCCTGCCTACGAAACCTGGGATTGAGCCAAGCCTGATTGCTGTCAGCTGGGTCTGCAGGCGTGGCCTGGGGGGGAAAGAGTCAGGAGAAGGAGGCCTCGTTATCTCCTCCACCTGGCCTGCTTCTGGCTCCTGGAGCTGATCCAGGGAGGCCGGTGCTTCCGAGGTAAGTCCTGACGGCCCTTCTCCCTCACTGTCCAAATCACTTTCTGGCAGCAGGCCCGGCTCTGAGTCACTTTCTGGCAGCAGGCCCGGCTCCAAGGCACTTTCGGGCATGGGGCCAGGTTCAGGGGCAGGAGCCACAACACTGAAGCTCATGAAAGAAATGCCATGGAGATCTTACCTGGGGCAACATCACGCATGCCAGCAGAGAAGGCTCTGTGTGCCACCTTTGGCAAGCTTGCACATAGGTTCGCCATCACAGGTTTCGAGCCATGAGTGGTTCTTAGTACTCTCTGAGCTTCTTTTTTTTTTTTCTGGCAGACGTTTTATTATCCAAACTAGGTAACATCATCAGTGCTACTGTACAGTGCATGTCTGCAAGAAAACGGAGCTACAAATATTTTCCTTTATAAATAAATTTAAAAAAAAAATTCTATTCTATTCTATTCTATTCTATTGAACAATATTAACCCTCATTAAGTTCTTATTGGTTAATGTCTAAGGAAGAATTCTTGGGATTTAGTTCTGGACCATTCAGGGTAATAGATGATGTTCTAGCCAGAGGTGGGTTTCAGCAGGTTCTGGCGAGGTCTGGAGAACTGGTAGCGGAAATTTTGAGTAGTTTGGAGAACCAGTAGTAAAAATTCTGACCGCCCCTGCCCCTATCTATTCTCTGCCTCCCAAGTCCCAGCTGATTGGGAGGAAATGGGGATTTTGCAGTAACCTTACCCTGGAGTAGGGTGAGAATGTAGATTTTACAGTATCCTTCCCATGCTACGTCCACCAAGCCATGCCACGTCCACAAAGCCACACTCACAGAACTGGTAGCAATTTTTTTTGAAACCCACCACTGGTTCTAGCTCAACACGATGATCACTCTCATAGCAGAATCGAGAAAATTCTAAAATGAGATCCAAGCACATTTGATGAATGGAAATATATAACTCAAGATACACAGATGCAACCTAAGCTCTATATAATTACTCACAGTTAGATCCGAGGTCACGATGAAAGACCTCCTGCAATTTCTCATGGTTTTCTTGCCCTTGAAAAAAGACTTCATTTTTCATCTTGCCTTCAGAATGCTTAGACTTTTCTTTCCAATTTCTCTAGGTTGCATTTGATGATTGGCCTTAGCATGATATTCTGAAGCTGGGCCACATTTCTTGATGGAAGAATTTCCGTTCCTGGAATGAGAAGCTAGGGACATATCTTTTGGCTGTTGTGTAACTAAAATGACTGAAAAAACAACATCCTTTTCCTAGGGAAATGTCAGAGAAATTCAGAGACTCCTAGAATCCTAGAATTAGTAAGTACAACAAGATCTCTTAGACTAGATGATGCAGTACAGTGCAGAAAAGAGCAACGAAATTGATTAGGGGACTGAAAGGTAAAACATATGAAGAACACAGAGGTGGTATTCAGCTGGTTCATACCGGTTCGGTTGAACCGGTAGCAGAGATTGTGGGTGGGGTGGCCCCGCCCCGCCTACCAGTCCCGGCTCTATGCCGTCCTATTTAGGCACGTTTTTGAGGCATGAACAGAAGGCATGCGAGCGAGCAAAGCGCATGTGCGGAAGGCTGGGCAGATGCGTGGAAGGCCGGGTGCATGCAATGAAGACACACACGGCGAACCGTGGTAAGAATATTGGTAACCCATAGCTGGAAGAACAGTTGTAGGAATTGAGTCAGTGGTGGGTTGCCCCCAGTTCAGACCGGTTCTACAGAACCGGTAGTAAAACCAGCAGGAAGCTCTGCCCACTGACCCGAATATCATCAAAAGTGATCTGCACATGTGCAGAAGCTTCTGTGCATGTGCAGAAGAGTGGATGCAAGCGCGAGAGGAGAGAGCGCACCAGTGCAGCCACAATGCGAACCAGTAGTAAAGGTAAGTAGAACCACCCCTGAATTGAGTATGTCTAGTCTAATGAAAAGAAGGACTGGTGTGACATGCTAGCAGTGTTCCAATATTGTCGTGTCCCACTTCTCCGCTGACGGCCAGGTCAGGGAAATCCGAATCAGGCGTGCCTCTGCAGCTCTGCCAAAGTCCTAGCAAAGTCCTCAGGGCAGGCAGGAGACCAGAAAGTGACTTCCGCAAGATATGTTTAGACTTTGCCTGACTCAGAGAATGCCAGAAAGCAGGTCCTTTATATAGGCCATGGGGTGTGGCTCCATGACTCAGCACTTATCCAGGCCTGCCCCTCCCTTCCTTCTGTTGCCTCCGTCTATCAAGTCTTCTGACGCGAGGGTCACTCCAGTCTGCAGCTGTTGGCAATTGACCTCCCTCAGGCTCACATGCTGTGGAGGAGGGGGAGGGGTCTAGTTGCTCCGTTTGCCTGGGCATGGAGCCAGAGCTGGGGGCTGGAGATACTTCCTCCTCTTCAGCCTGTCTGGGCATGGAGCCAGGGCTGGGGCCGGGAGGCATACTAGGACATTCCTCCATGTTCGGAAGCAGATAAGAAGGCCCCGGCTGTGGTGAGATCGGACGAGACACAACAAATATATAAGGGGCTGCCACAAAGAAGAGGGCGGGTCAACCTGTTCCCCAAAGCACCTGTAGACAGAACAAGCAGCAATGGATGGAAACTAATCAAGGAGAGAACCAACCAGACATTTCCTGACGGAACAATTAATCAGTAGAATGACTTGCCTTCAGAAGTTGTAGGTGCTCCATCACTGGAGGTCTTTAAGAAGAGACTGGACAGCCACTTGTCTGAAATGATAAAAGATTACCTGCTTGAGCATGGAGTTGCACTGGAAGACCTCCAATATCCCTTCCTGCTCTGCCATTCTATTAGATGCAGAGAAGCCATTTTATTTATTTTATTTATTTATTAATCAAATTTTTATACCGCCCTTCTTCCGAAGGACTCAGGGCGGTTTACAGCCAAATAAAATAGCAAACAAAATAAATACAGAATAAAATACGACTTAAAAAACTGATTCAATTTGGCCCAAGTTAAAATATCACTAAAAAATAAAACCCACTATAATTAAAACCAAATGATATCTAACACCCTATGCCAGACCTGCGCGGATAAACAAATATGTCTTCAGCTTGCGGCGGAAGGTTCAAAGGTCCGGAAGTTGACGAAGTCCTGGGGGAAGCTCGTTCCAAAGGGTGGGAGCCCCCACAGAGAAAGCCCTACTTCTGGGGGCTGCCAGCCGACATTGTTTGGTGGACGGCACCCTGAGGAGTCCCTCTCTGTGAGAGCGCACGGGTCGGTGAGAGGCAGTCGGTGGCAGTAGGCGGTCCCGTAAGTAATTTAAACCATCCATAACACCCTCTTCCCAAACATCTCCATGTTCTCAAAAGCCACCTTACAGGAGAAATTTCAGAACCATCTTTCTTCCCTGACGATAAATGAGAACAAAAATCAAGAGAGCTGTCTTAAACAAACAAACAAACTATGCCATCGTACGTCTGACTGCGTTCTGATGGGTTAATGTCTAAGGAAGAATTCACGGGATTTAGCACAATCCAACATTTATTTTTGCCTCTTAAAAATGGGAGTAAGTGTTCCAGTATACATAGCAAGACTTCCTGCCAAATATTACAAGCTCCCAGCGCTCCAATTATCATCTGCCTCCAATAAGGGCTTATCTCCAAAAAGTTTACTGGTAAACAGATAAAGGAAGCAAACGCAGAACAACATATTTTTAAAATGCACATACCAATGAAATCTAAAAAAGATTTTCCTTGTTTGTGTATAGAACTTTCTGACAAAGTGCACAACTTCTTTGACTTTTAGGACTACCGCGCTCTTGCCAGATAGAACCGAAAATACAATTTCCTGTGGCTGGAAAGAAGTGATAGTCAAAAAAGAGGATTTAAGTGGAATTAACAAGCTTTAGGATTTGTGATGGCCTTCTGCGAAACAGAGATTTACACCTTTAATTAGCCATGTAAATCTGCATCAATGCATTGATCCAGCTGTAATCAACAATCCCATGTGGTTTATGATTGAAAAGGTGGTTTGCATTATGCAGAAGGAAGTCTGACTTGAACGTATTTCAACAGTTATATTTGCATGATATTTGGGTAGGTGCACATATTTTCCTATCCAGGTAGATGTTATGGATATATTATTGGATATAGTATGATCTTGGCTAATATCATAAAGTAGAGACTTGGTTGATCCTTGCATATTATATATACCCATGATGGCGAACCTATGGCACGCTTGCCACAGGTGGCACGCGGAGCCATATCTGTGGGCACGCAAGCGTTGCCCTAGCTCGGCTCCAGCGTGCATGCATGCACTAGCCAGTTGATCTTTGGGCCTTCTGGGCCCACCGGAAGTCGGGAAACAGGCCTCCAGGGGGGTGGGAAAGGCTGTTTTTGCCCTCCCCAGACTCCAAGGAAGCCTCTGGAGCCTAGTGAGGGCGAAAAACGGGCCTACCAGGGCCAACCAATAACCTTGTTGCTGTTGCATGTCAAAAGCGAGAGGAGAGCGGGGGTCGTGCGCACATGCATGGGGGGCAGGGCATGGGGGCATTGAATTATGGGTGTAGGGACACACGCGTGTGACCTCCCCCCCGCACTTTCCCCGCTTTTCGCACACAACGGCAAAAAGGTTAGCCATCACTGATATATACAATCAGATATCTCAGAGCTGAAAGCTAGACTGGAGTCCCTGAAGAAAGGAATATTTATTTTATTTTATTTATTTATTTTGTCGAGTACATATTAGATAATATATATATATAAGTATAAGCATAAATTGAATACATAAAATGACTACAATTAAAGGGAACATTAGGACAGGTTCAATAGGCATGCTGGTGCTTTTATGCACGCCCCTTACAGACCTCTTAGGAATGGGGTGAGGTCAACAGTAGACAGTCTAATGTTAAAGTTTTGGGGATTTTGGGATGAGACCACAGAGTCTGGTAGTGCATTCCAGGCATTAACAATGACCTGAGCATAGCTCATAAAATCATCTGCTACAATGTCCTACCTGTCAATGACTACTTCAGCTAAACCCAGAATTTCAAGTCTGGTGGCATAAGGTATTTTCTTGCGAGCAGAGGAGTGGAGGACACTTCTTGTGAAATATCTCTGGACTCCCTCAATTGTATTAATGTCAGATATACAGTGCGGGTTCCAGACAGATGAGCTGTATTCGAGAACCGGTCTAGCAAATGTTTTGTATCAAAACATCAAAAACAAACAAACCACTTCCATATTTATTCTTAATCGAGATCATATGAATTGTCAATACTGCGTTATAATGCCTTGATAACACCAAACTTGGAATACTGCATCCAGCTTTGGTCACCGCAGTGTAAAAAAGATGGTGGAAAGAGTAAGTGCACAGAAGAACAACAAAGATGATTAGGGAACTGGAGGCTAAAACATATGAAGAACAGTTCCAGGAATTAGGTATGTCTAGTTCAACGAAAAGAAAAAGTAGGGGTGGCACAAAAGCAGTGTTGCAATATCTAAGGGTTTGCCATAAAGAAGAGGGGGAGTCAGGCTGTTCTCCAAAGCCCCTGAAGGCAGGACAAAAAGCAATGGGTGGAAACTAATCAAGGAGAGAAGCAACCTAGAACTAAGGAAAAATTTCCTGACAGTTAGAACAATGAATCAGTGGAACAATTTGCCTCCAGAATGCTCCAACATTGGAAGTTTTTAAGAAGAAATTGGACAACCATTTGTCTGAAATGGTATAGGGTTTCCTGTCTATGTTATTCTGTTTCTTTTCTTTTCTTTTCTTTTCTTTTCTTTTCTTTTCTTTTCTTTTCTTTTCTTTTCTTTTCTTTTCTTTTCTTTTCTTTTCTTTTCTTTTCTTTCTTCCTTCCTTTCCTTCCTTCCTTCCTTCCTTCCTTCCTTCCCTCCCTCCCTCCCTCACATCCTGGACATAAACTGTTTCAACTCCTACCCTCAAAACGATGCTACAGATGCACAGCAGAACAACTAGACACAAGAACAGTTTTTTCCCGAAGGCCATCACTCTGCTAAACAAATAATTCCCTCAACACTGTCAGACTATTTACTAAGTCTGCAGTATTACTAATCTTATTGTTCCTATCATCCATCTCCTTCCACTTATGACTGTATGACTGTAACTTTGTTGCTGGCAATCCTTATGATTTATATTGATATATTGACCATCATTTGTGTTGTAAATGTTGTACCTTGATGAAGGTATCTTTTCTTTTATGTACACTGAGAGCATATGCACCAAGACAAATTCCTTGTGTGTCCAATCACACTTGGCCAATAAAAATTCTATTCTATTCTATTCTAAGGGTTAAATTGCAACCTATGACCATCATTTGTGTTGTAAATGTTGTACCTTTGATGAAGGTATTTTCTTTTCTTTTCTTTTCTTTTATGTACACTGAGAGCATCTGCACCAAGACAAATTCCTTGTGTGTTCAATCACACTTGGCCAATAAAAAATAAAAAATAAAAAATTCTATTCTATTCTATGCGCAGAAGGTTTCGCGCATCCGGAGAAGATCTGCGTGTCTGGAGCATGCACTTCCGAACCGGTAAGGAAGGTAAGTAGATTTCACCCCTACTCCCAACCCTAGGTTCTGCCATCTCTTTTCCTACAATCCACCAGAATAATATCCTTCTTTTCTGTTGGCTGCTGAGTTTACTCCAATCTTTTAAGTCAAGGACTTCGTTGATTTCTTTAAAAAGTCTGCCAATCATTCCTTACCCTATCTGCATGAGTTTTACCCAATCCCATCAACTCAGTGATGGGTACAGGTACTCCTATTTTCTTGGGTGAGCTATTTCCCCAAATAAATAAATAAAAAATAGGAACTTAACATAAACACATTGTGGGATATATATGAATTGCGTCTGCGCATAATGTCATTCAATATTTTATGTATATATAAATGCCTCTGTGTTTGTGCATTCCTGAACTCGGTATGCCTAGTTTAATGAAAAGAAGGACTAGGGGAGACATGATAGCAGTGTTCCAATATCTCAGGGGCTGCCACAAAAAAGAGGGAGTCAAACTATTCTCCAATACACCTGAGGGTAGAACAAAAAGCAACGGGTGGAAACTAATCAAGGAGAGAAGCAACCTAGAACTAAGGAGAAATTTTCTGACAGTTAGAACAATTAATCAGTGGAACGACTTGCCTGCAGAAGTTGTGAATGCTCCAACACTGGAAATTTTTAAGAAAATGTTGGATAGCCATTTTTCCAGTGTTGGAGCATTCACAACTTCTGCAGGCAAGTCGTTCCACTTATTATTTATTTATTTATTTATTTATTGTTTATATTTATATACCGCCCTATCTCCCGAAGGACTCAGGGCGGTTTACAGGCATTTAAAAGCAATAAATACAATTCTAAAAACAATTAAAAAACTTATTCAAAAGCCTAATAATTAAAAATATAAAAAATTAAAACCCAAGTTAAAACCCACAAACTAAAAACTAACTCAGTCCTGCACAGTTAAATAGGTATGTTTTAAGCTCGCGGCGGAAGGTCCGAAGGTCCGGAAGCTGACGAAGTCCTGGGGGCAGTTCATTCCAGAGGGTGGGAGCCCCCACAGAGAAGGCCCTTCCCCTGGGCGTCGCCAGACGACATTGCCTCGCTGACGGCACCCTGAGGAGTCCCTCTCTGTGAGAGCGCACGGGTCGGTGAGAGGTATTCGGTAGCAGTAGGCGGTCCCGTAGATAACCCGGCCCTATGCCATGGAGCGCTTTAATTGTTCTAACTGTCAGGAAATTTCTCCTTAGTTCTAAGTTGCTTCTTTCTTTGATCAGTTTCCACCCATTGCTTCTTGTTCTACCCTCAGATGCTTTGGAGAACAGACCGACTCCCTATTCTTTGTGGCAACCCCTGAGATATTGGAACACTGCTATCATGTCTCCCCATTTGTCTGAAATGGTGTAGGGTTTCCTGTCTGGGCAGGGGGTTGGACTAGAAGACCTCCAAGGTCCCTTCCAACTCTGATATTATTATTATTATTATTATTATTATTATTATTATTATTATTATTATTATTATTATTATTATTATTATTATTATTATTATTATTATTAGATCAAAAATGTCCACCCTATAATGCTTGCTAAATATCCCTTTAATTTTTACACCATCTAGACCTGAACATTCCCTTCCAGTCTGACAAAGAGATATACGCTGGGGCTTTTACCTCTTCTTGGAAGGATCTTAATGTTCCCCAGCACCATCCTTTAGACTCTCTTTTATGTGTGAGTGCAGAGCTATCCATTTCAACAACTTAGCTGCAGAAGCTGGTGATCCTGCAGGACCTAATTTGCCTGCATTCAGTCTCTTCTAATTACAGCGGTTGACCCAATGAAAGTTGAACGCTGCTGATTAGTACATTATGCGGAAATAACCTGTTACCTAGAAACAGCCCATACCGCTGCTGAAATGTGCAACGTTAAATTTCTGAGTGTCCTGCTTTGTTTTTTGTTTTTGTTTTTATATTCAGTACAACACAAGGAGTAACTTGTACACATAAACATCTATGAAAGAGATGCCGTTCTGCAGTCATCCAAGTGGTTCACAGAATATGTCCGCAACTTTATTAAAATGAATAAATGAAAATCAATGATGAAACACTGGAGAATTATTTGGGAGAAGAAGGAAGAGGAGGAGGAAGAAGAAGAAAGAAGATAGAAGGAGGAGGTTGAGGAGGAAGTGGAGGAGGAGGAGAAGAAGAAGAAGAAGAAGAAGAGGAAGAGGAAGAGCAACAGCAACAGCAACAGCAACAGCAACAGCAACAGCAACAGCAACAGCAACAGCAACAGCAACAGCAACAGCAACAGCAACAGCAACAGCAACAACAACAATCCATACTTCCAGAAGAAACAGAAATGGTCTTTGCTTGCACTAACCCCCTTTGCAAAGTATACTGTATTCCTTATACTTATTTTCATTAATTTATTTATTTTTGTCAAGCATGTATTAGATAACAGATACAAGTAGAAACATGATTATGAATACATGAAATGGATACATGTACCTCATATCAAGGGTGGCTTAGTTGGCTAAGATGCTGTGCTTGTCGATCGAAAGATCGGCAGTTCAGCGGTTCGAATCCCTAGCGCCGCCTAACGGGGTGAGCTCCCGTTCCTTGTCCCAGCTTCTGCCAACCTAGCAGTTTGAAAGCGCGTAAAAAATGCAAGTAGAAAAAATAGGGACCACCTTTGGTGGGAAGGTAAGAGCGTTCCGTGCGCCTTTGGCGTTGAGTCATGACGGCCACATGACCATGGAGACGTCTTCGGACAGCGCTGGCTCTTTGGCTTTGAAACGGAGATGAGCACCGGCCCGTAGAATCAGGAACGACTAGCACATATGTGCAAGGGGAACCTTTACCTTTGCCTACCTCATATCAAAGTATATATACTTACATTAACCTGATCACAATATCAATTATTTGGAATAATTAATTCCAATAAATTTGGAATGTGGTTTTCACAAAGGTCTGCCATTTTCTATCTGTGACAACATTTCTTTTACATTTCTAGAGTTTACTAAGTGATTTTCTTTGCTAAGTACATAGGTCCCTTTTTCTTCTTCTGTAGACCACGCATAACAGCTAACTTGAAAGGATAATTTGCTTTTTTACCTGCTATACCTGTCTCATATAACTAGATAAAGCAATTTTCAAAATCATAACTCAGTTCTCCTATTCTTTTTTCCCCTGACTGATGCATCCCAATATTACTCTTATAATGGAAATGTTTTAAAACGTTAAAAGTTTTAGTGAATGTCCTAGGATTACATTGAATTCCATGAAATATACTCTTCTTTTTCATTTCACACAGATTAAAACAACTGGTATTAATGAATAAACCGAGAATTCTTCAAATGTGGATTTATTTATTTATTTATTTATTTAGTTAGTTAGTTAGTTAGTTAGTTAGTTGTCGATTATGTATTAGATAATATATAAGTATAAATTGAATACATAAAATGAATACAATTCATTTTGTAAGGGAGCATTAGGACAGGGACGGTAGGCACACTGGTGCGCTTATGCACGCCCCTTACAGACTTCTTAGGAATGGGGTGAGATCAACAGTAGAGAGTCTAAGGTTAAAGTTTTGGGGGTTTGGGGGTGAGACCACAGAGTCTAGTAGTACATTCCAGGCATTAACAACTCTGTTACTGAAGTCATATTTTCTGCAATCGAGTTTGGAGCTGCTCACTTTAAGTTTGTATCTGTTGTGTGCTCCTGTATTGTTGTGGTTGTAGCTGAAGTAGTCATTGACAGGTAGGACATTGTAGCAGATGATTTTATGAGGTATGCTTAGGTCATGCCAAAGGCAGCGTAGTTCTAAATTTTCTAAGCCCAGAATTTCAAGTCTGGTGGCACAAGGCAGCGGTTCTCAACCTGTGGGTCAGGATCCTGTTGGGGGTCGAATGACGATTTGCCAGGGGTCGCCTAAGACCATTGGAAATATGGGAAGTATACTTGTGAGTCGAAGAATCGCGCTCCAATGGTTGACTCTACAAGCCAGCTGCAGGCTCTTCAAATCGCTAGCTGAATTCGGCTTCAGGCGCGATGAATTAAAAAAAGAGAGAAATCTTTGCTCTGATGTCTCCCTCTCAAGCCAGCTGCAATCACTCCCAATCGCTAGCCTAATCTGGCTTCAGGCGCGATAAACTTAATAGGGGAGGAGTCTCCGCTTTAATGCCTCTGTCCTCAAGGCAATCGCAAGCAGTTCAGGTTGCTAGCCAATACGGCTTCAGGCGTGATAAATTCAAAACAAAAATAATTTTACGGTTGGGGTCACCACATCATGGGGAATTGTATTAAAAGGGTCGCAGCACTATAAAGGTTGAGAACCACTGGCATAAGGTATTTTCTTGTGAGCAGAGGAGTGGAGGACTCTTCTTGTGAAATATCTCTGGACTCTCTCAATTGTATTAATGTCCAATATGCAGTGCAGGTTCCAAACAGATGAGCTGTATTCGAGAATTGGTCTAGCAAATGTTTTGTATGCTCTGGTTAGCAGTGTGATATTACCGGAGAAGAAGCTACGCAAGATTAGTTGTATGGTCGTGTTAAATTCCCACTGGTCTTCTGTACTTCAGTCTTCAATGCTTTGTTCTTGGATGTTCATTGTTCTTCTATAACATACTCTTCATATAGTGCTCTGTATAAAATATATCCATAGCTTCAGGCTCAAGTTTGCATCGAGTTAATGTATGGCAGTGTGATGCTTCTGCCAGCATTAATAGCAGAATTATTCGTATCTCCGCAAAGAGTGAAACACTTTATTCCTTTCTGCAGAATTGGAGATGCCACAAATGTGAGCATCGCTACAGCAAATGTTTATAGCTTCTGTAAAATGATCATCCCCTAGAACGAAATTTTATGACCAGAAGGATGAATGTTAATTAATAACTTGCCCTAATATAAAACACCATCCTCAGGGAAAGCAGTTAAGTATGAGCTTAAAGTTAAAAACTCTGTTTCAGGGACATTATGAATACCGACGAAACTAATGGGCAATTCCGTGTATATTTGCTTAGAATTCTCAGTAACTCTACATAGGAATGCCAGCTCTAAGTTCTGGAAAGTTTTTTTTCCCCCATTGAATTCCATTGTAAAAGAAAATGTTTTCCTAAAGGCCAGCTATAATTCTGTATAATTTATAGCAAGGAGGGAGGGGGGGAAGGCTTTCTAATCTTCAAATGTTAGGTTTCAATGCATGGGAATAATTATTATTATGACAGTATACACAGTAAACGAGATAACTATGCTGGATTTCGTATCACAGATCACTAGTCAAACACTTCCCAAGCGTTTAGGACTGTGTGATGTATCGGCGAATTATGCGAGCAGATCCCAGTAAGGTGGCCTTCTGCAGCTGACCAATGGTGATCTTGTCAGCGCCAATTGCTTTTAAGTGCTTGTCTAGGTCTTTAGGCACAGCTCCCAGTGTGCTGAGTACCACTGGAACCACCTACACTGGTTTATGCCAGAGTCTCTGCAATTCGATTCTCTGATCTTGATATCTGGTGACTTTTTTAAGTTGCTTCTCATCAATTCTGCTGTCACCAGGTATATTGTTGTTTTTGTTTTTGTTGTTGTTGTTGTTGTTATTATTATTGAAAAAAACAGTACATTGTCAGGGTATACTATTTACAAATAAAAAAACAATCACAGAAGAGTGGTGTTAAACATTAACATACAAGCTAATAACAATAACAATGATATAGTAACAATAGTAATAATATAACCTAAAAGCTTCTAGCTAAGTTTCTTCTTACATTAAAATATTGTAATTATTTAACTCCTTGTTTTCTTATTTTCAGTACTCAAACTGCCCAAGGAGTTGCTGATACAGTTCTACAGAGGAATGATTGAGTCTGTCACCCGCTCCTCTATAACTGTCTGGTTTGGTTCTGCAACCCAACAAGACAGACACAGACTTCAGAGGATCATTAGAACTGCAGAAAAAAAATGGCTACCAACCTGCCTTCCACTGAGGACTGTATACCGCACAAGTCAAAAAGTGGGCTGTGAAAATATCTACAGACCCCTAGCATCCTAGATATAAACTGTTTCAACTCCTACCCGCCAAACGACGCTATAGAGCACTGCACACCAGAACAACTAGACACAATAACAGTTTCTTCCTAAATGCCCACATTCTGCTAAACAAATAATTCCCTCAACACTGTCAAACTATTTACTAAATCTGCACTACTATTAATCTTCTCATCGTTCTCATCACCCATCTCCTTCCGCTTATGACTGTATGACTGTAACTTTGTTGCTTGTATCCTTATGATTTATATTGATATTGATTGTTTCCTGATTGCTTATTTATACCCTATGACTATCGTTAAGTGTTGTACCTTATGATTTTTTATGAACATATCTTTTCTTTTATGTACACTGAGAGCATATGCACCAAAACAAATTCCTTGTGTGTCCAATCACACTTGGCCAATAAAAATATATATATTCTATTCTATTCTAAATGGAGAAGGAGTTGGTTTGTATGTTAAAAATATGCATTCCAAATAAAATAAAATAAAGTTCATATAATAAGTGAACGCACAGATCAAAGCACAGATCAAGATAATATTGTGTGTCCAACCACACTTGGCCAATAAAAAAATTCTATTCTATTCTATTCTATTCTATTCTATTCTATTCTATTCTATTCTATTCTATTCTATTCTATTCTAATCATTTATGATCTTACTTTCCTCTAATTCCTACCTCTTGTTTTTATCCATTCATATAATTTGTCATATAATATTCTGTATCTTCTTGATCTTTAATTTTAAAGGTTAATCTAAGCATTTCAACACAGTCAAAAAATTTTTTTTTGAATTATAGCCTCCTCTGGTATTCAAATTTTCCCAATATTTAGCATATATGATCCTTGCTGCTGTCAGTATCTGTAAAACTAAATATGTGGTCCCTTTATCATAGCCCTCTGGTAATATACTTACCATACATCATCATCATTATCATTATCATCATCATATCAGAGTTGGAAGGGACCTTGGAGGTCTTCTAGTCCAACCCCCTGCCCAGGCATTTCAGACAAATGTCTATCCAACATTTTCTTAAAAATTTCCAGTCTTGGAGAATTCACAACTTCTGCAGGCAAGTTGTTCCACTGATTAATTGTTCTAACTGTCAGGAAATTTCTCCTTAGTTCTTTGTTGCTTCTCTCCTTGATTAGTTTCCACCCATTGCTTCTTGTTCTACCCTCAGGTGCTTTGGAGAATAGTTTGACTCCCTCTTCTTTGTGGCAACCCCTGAGATATTGGAAGTCTGCTATCATGTCTCCCCTAGTCCTTCTTTTCATTAAACTAGGCATACCCAGTTCCTGCAACCGTTCTTCATATGTTTTAGCCTCCAGTCCCCTAATCATCTTTGTTGCTCTGGTTTGTTGTTTCTGGTTTCAATTCAATATTTTGTTTGATTATCATTTCCGGCCAGTTTTGTATTTTCTCTCAATATTTTTTTGCTTTATTGCACATCCACCACATGTAGTAGTCGGTACCTGGGGTTTGACTGCATTTCCAACACTTCACAGACAGGTTACTGGACATTTTGCCTGGGAATTATTAAAGAGTACACTATTGTGTATGATTTCAACATATGCAAAATGTGGAAACAACGTTGGAGAGAAAACTGCCCCTTGCAATCTTGAAGTTTGCCTTGCATCTAGGAAAAACCACATGGATTTGACCAGCCCTGTGTGATATGGACAACACCAAACAGAATTCACATGGATGTGCAGAGACCTTCAGTACATTGATTCCAATATTTCCAATCTTTTATTAGTATATAAATTTATTCTACTTCGTGCTCTACTTTATTTGAGTTTTCACTTCAAAAATTTATATTCCAAAATTAGGGGCAGAACTAACAGCAGAGATATCTCGCAGCCTTTCATTCCTACCATTTCTTCATTTTTAATGGTTATACGTATATTGATAACTGCAGGGGGGAAACTTAGAACTTTTTTTTTTAAAAAAATCATAACTTCAAAGAGAACATTTCATATCGAAAATTACCGGTCTTTAGTTTAATGGACAAGTCTGCATTAGACATTAAAGGAAGAACTCAATTCACAAAATTCATCAGCAAAGTAGACTAGCACTCAAAGAACAAGATGAGTAGGTTAGTTTAATGGTACTCAGACAGAAGTGCCATTAATTTACTCAGAGGAGAAGGTTTCTGCATCTAATCAAAGCAAGACGCAAGTTTAGGAAGAAACAATTGAAAATCAACACAAAACATTCCCCTTCAACGCTAATCCAAATCGAGAACAACTTTGAAACATTGGAGAGTTGATTTGCCAAGCGGGTTTTGGTAATTTGGTAGAATTTATATCAGCAATATTCAACGTTGCTCCTAAAAGGTAGGTTGGTTTTGCTGGAACAACCTGATATCTCGTAGGTTGGTTCATTAACCAGAAAAAAGGAAGAATTCAAGCTTTCATACAGACCATGGAAAGCGTCATACTCTTCGTACAGTAAATTGAATATGTGGAGAGCTCTCCTGCTACGTAATTGTTATTTGACAATTATTTGTTTAAAAAAAATGATGATGGAAGTGCTCGTGTATTCCCTATAGGATATGAAGTTATCTATTAAAAAATTAAGTTAAATCCTGTTGTATCAAAGTATTAAAAAAAAGAAAAGTTGCTGTCAAAGTGGAATTCCTTGTGTGTCAAATCACACTTGGCCAATAAAGAATTCTCTTCTCTTCTCTTCTCTTCTCTTCTCTTCTCTTCTCTTCTCTTCTCTTCTCTTCTCTTCTCTTCTCTCCTCTCCTCTCCTCTATTCTATTCTATTCTATTCTATTCTATTCTATTCTATTCTATCCTATTCTATCCTATCCTATTCTATCCTATCCTATCCTATTCTATTCTATTCTATTCTATTCTATTCTATTCTATTCTATTCTATTCTTCATTCCAATATTCTGTTCTGTTCTGTTCTGTTCTGTTCTGCTCTGCTCTGCTTTGCTCTGCTCTGCTCTGCTCTGCTCTTCTCTTCTCTTCTCTACTCTATTCTTCATTCCAATATTCTATTCTATTCTATTCTATTCTATTCTATTCTATTCTATTCTATTCTATTCTATTCTATTCCATCCTATCCTATTCTATTCTATTCTTCATTCCACTATTCTGTTCTATTCTATTCTATTCTATTCTATTCTATTCTATTCTATTCTATTCTATTCTATTCTATTCTATTCTATTCTATTCTATTCTTCATTCCAATATTCTGTTCTGTTCTCTTCTGCTCTGCTCTGCTCTGCTCTGCTCTTCTCTACTCTATTCTTCATTCCAATATTCTATTCTATTCTATTCTATTCTATTCTATTCTATTCTATTCTATTCTATTCTATTCTATTCTATTCTATTCTATTCTATTCTTCATTCCAATATTCTGTTCTGTTCTGTTCTGCTCTGCTCTGCTCTGCTCTTCTCTTCTCTACTCTATTCTTCATTCCAATATTCTATTCTATTCTATTCTATTCTATTCTATTCTATTCTATTCTATTCTATTCTATTCTTCATTCCAATATTCTGTTCTGTTCTGTTCTGTTCTACTCTACTCTACTCTACTCTACTCTTCATTCCACTATTCTATTCTATTCTATTCTATTCTATTCTATTCTATTCTATTCTATTCTATTCTATTCTATTCTTCATTCCAATATTCGGTTCTGTTCTGCTCTGCTCTGCTCTGCTCTTCTCTACTCTATTCTTCATTCCAATATTCTATTCTATTCTATTCTATTCTATTCTATTCTATTCTATTCTATTCTATTCTATTCTATTCTATTCTACTCTACTCTACTCTACTCTATTCTTCATTCTAATATTCTGTTCTGTTCTGTTTTGTTTTGTTCTGTTCTGTTCTACTCTATTCTTCATTCCAATATTCTATTCTATTCTATTCTATTCTATTCTATTCTATTCTATTCTATTCTATTCTATTCTATTCTATTCTATTCTATTCTATTCCATTCCATTCCATTCCATTCTTCATTCCAATATTCTGTTCTGTTCTACTTTACTCTATTCTATTATTTCACTGATATTGCAATACCAGGTGGTGTACGAATTGAAGAGAAACAGCTAGAATCAGAGTTTCCTTTTTTTCCTTCTCAAGCGCTAAATCCAGAAACAGTTTCCAGGTGAAAACAAAGTTAGATGAGTTCTTTTCTTTGATTAAAGCACTCAATTTAGCCATCTCTGCTAACTCCATCAGTTTTTCCAGCCAATCATCCATTGTGGGAATTAAACTATCTTTCCATTTTTTTGTGCATAAAGCATTCTTGCTGCTGTCAACATATATAACAGCAGTTCCAAGCTTTCTTTCTTTTTAAGTTCTTTATCCATGAAGTCTAAAAGAAAAATCTCTGGTTTCATCTGGTTATATACCCTGTATGAACCTTCTATATTAAAATACAAATCCTATCCCAATAGATATAGTCCTCGATTTACAACCGTAATTGAGCCCAACATTTCTGTCGCTAAGTGAGACATTTGTTAAATGAGATCGGCCCCATTTTATGACCTTCCTTGGCACATTTGTTGAGTGAATCACTGCAGTTGTTAAGTTATTAACATGGTTGTTGAGTGCATGGGGCCTCCCCATTGACTTTGCTTGTCCGAAGGTCACAAAAGGTGATCGCATGACCCCGGGGCACTACAACTGTCATAAATATGAGCCGGTTGCCAAATAGCCAAAGTCTGATCACATGACCATGGGGATGCTGCAAATCGTGGTGTGAAAATTGGTCATCAGTCACTTTTTTTCACTGCCATTGTAACTGAACAACACTAAATGAACCGTTATAAGTGGAGAACTATCTGCATTTCTGGCTTTGTGGCAGGTCCACCAAAGATAATGAAAGATAATAAAAAGATCTTTTGTCGAGCCCAGCTCCAGCTCAACACATGACTCTGCAGGGATCTGGATCATGGAAGCAGCCCCTAATTAAAGATTCGGGGGTGGGGGTGGGGGGTGACATATCGGGAACCTGTTCGAGGGGTGCAGGGATCTGCATTTGGGAAGCGTGGGAAGGGAATCAGCACACTGGCGGCCGGGATGTAGGGAGATGAGGGCTGAGCTGCTTTAGTTCTCGGATTTGGCAAATAACATGGCAGCTGGGGCTGTCAGACGAGGAGGGAGAGAGCGGCCGGGCGTCCAATCAACGGAGCAGTTCAGCCATGGGGCGGGGCTTGAGCAGCATGGGATGTTTAAAGAGAGGCTGAGAGGCAGAGGCTCTCAGCGCTGACTTTGTACAGAGAGACCTCGACTTTTAGTGAGACCCGGTTTGTAGCAGACCCAATAAACGAAGTCACCATCGGAAAGAAAACCAAGTTGGCTTGTTTCTTCTCACAGAGTCTGACACAAGAGAGAGCCGAGACCTTTCTTTACATTTACATTTCCAACATACATTTGAAATACCTTTATTTACGGTGGTGGGATTCAAATAATTTAACAGGGGCCTCTGTGGCTCAGACTGCTAATGCAGTCTGTTATTAACAGCAGCTGCCTGCAATTACTGCAAGTTCTAGTCCCACCAGGCCCAAGGTTGACTCAGCCTTCCATCCTTTATAAGGTAGGCAAAATGAGGACCCAGATTGTTGGGGGCAATAAGTTGACTTTGTATATAAATATACAAATAGAATGAAGATTATTGCTAACATAGTGTAAGCCGCCCTGAGTCTTCGGAGAAGGGCGGGATATAAATGAAAAAAAAACAAAACCCACAACTGGTTCTCTGCCCTAATGACTGGCTGGGTGGGCGTGGCCATGGTGGGCGTGGCCAGGGGTGTGTGACAGGTAGCACTCGGCCTCCTGCACCCCCCCTGGGAGCAAAAATGGGCTGGGGGAGATGCACAGCTCCCCCACGCTCCGTTTTGAGTCTAGGAGGCCTCCCTGAATCATTACCCCATGCCACATTTTGGACCTAGGAGACCTCCTTGAAGCCTCCTGGGAGTGAAAATAGGCCGCAGGGGGCACCCCAATCTCCTGTGCCCCATTTTGAGCCTAGTAGGCCCCCCTGCACTTACCTGGGAGCCAAAATGGAGTGTGTGTGGACTCCTGGAAGGGGAGGGGCAAAGAGGGGAGGGGCCAACCAGCGATTGAACTACCGGTTCACCCAAACTGGCCTGAATCGGCTGAATCCCACCACTGGCCTTTATACATTTTTGACAGGTTACTGTGCTAAATACTAAATACTGTAGAATAGAATGAGATTTTTTTTTTACACGAATGCAACGTACCTATTGCATATTAAAATGGGTGGCGTTTCAATCCCATTAATTTAACCGTTTTAACATTTGTTTTAATTCGCCTTGCACAAAAGATCACTGAGTGCAATTGTAGACATATCTAACTGTCTTGGAATAAAGCTTATTGAATATATTATCTCTACTTTTGAATAGATACGCATATATGCATAAGTATATGCATAAGTGCACAAAAGTGCCTACCGTTCCTGTCCTATTGTTTCCTTTCACTGTATGTGCTTGTATATAACGTTGTGACAAAATAAATAATAAAAAAATAATATAACTGCATTGTCTATGGAGATTCTCAGTCATCCAGGTCATGGTTGTCCCAAAGGTGCTTTTTCAAGATGCAACTGGACTTTCTGTTTTTTCTTTGAAGAAGTTTAGCTTCCGATCCAAGAAACTTCTTTGGATGTATGGCTTCTCACCCAAGAAGCTTCTTCAGATGTTTAGCTTCTCACCCAAGAAGGTCTTCAAATGTTTTGCTTCACATCCAAGAACCTTCTTCAACTCTGATTGAATGATGCGGAATGGAGAAGTGAAACAACTTCAAATAAAAACAAGAAAGTCCAGTTGCCTCTTGAAAAAAGCACCTTTGGGATATAATTGCATTGTTAGCACCATTAAACTCAATTAATAAAATAATATTGTTACATAATAATAAAGGAAATAAATGAAGTAGTGGAAAATGTTAGACACATGAATATTGATTGCACTGATGATGTTACCTAGTTTGGGTAATGAAACATCTGCAAGAAAACAACCAAGCTCAGAGAGCACCAAAGAGCCCTCATATGAATATTTAGTTTGAAATTTGACAATACATTAGAGGAGCTGAAAAGAAATAAATCAAAAGGAAGAGACAGCATCTTTGAATTAAACTAATAAAAAATGTAAATGTGGCATTATGCCATTTGAAATGGAATAAAATGCTACTCATTCCTACAAATGCAAGCAGATGGGAAATTAGAGACTTAGAAGTTTAAAAAAAAAAAACACCAAGGAAACAAAAGATAATTCAAATATAATTCAAAACAAAATTAAATGAGATATGCAAAATTGAGATTAGAGAAAAGAGAAAAAAGGAGAAGGAATCTATCATGGCAATTCTGCACTACTAGAAGGTGACCAAGCTGGCCAACCATTTATCACCCATTTACATTCTAGATCATTCTTTCTTCATTGGAGTCAACTGCTCATTATATTAGCAAAGAGGGGAATAAATTACTATAAACTAGCTGATAACCTGGCATTGCCTGGGTATTTATTTATCCCAATCCTGTATTAGACAGGAAAAGGAATGAATTATACTATAGTGTCAAATCAAAGGGTTTTAGAAGTATAAGCACAGTATACAAATTATAAAGTAAAATGTTTCACTCCCGCTTACCAGAGGGAGCCTACTTGTTGAGTACTGTGAAGCCATTACCATGGCAACTCCACTGTGCTGCACAGTAGAAGCCATATTAAGGCACAACAGGATGTATTTTAACAGAACTTAAATCCAATAGGCACACCATCGCTGTCAAAAGTACTGTGATTTGACACTATAGATATAATTCATTCCTTTTCATTTCAGCGGCCCAGGTGTTCCAGAGTTATACACACACACACACACACACACACACACACACACACATTGATGGGTGTTAGGGGTGTCTTACCCCCACTGTATTTCTTTCCTGAGAGTAAGTCATGTGTGTATCAAATTTGGTTGATATTGCTCAAGGCATTCCAGAGTTATGCTGGAACACACACACACAGAGCCATTTAGATAGATAGATAGATAGATAGATAGATAGATAGATAGATAGATAGATAGATAGATAGATAGATAGATAGATAGATAGATAGATAGACAGACAGACTGACTAGTAAGGAAAGGCTTCTTGTTGGTAAAGCTTAACCAAATTTGACTCCTATGAGTACACGGCTACATTTTCTCCTTAACAAGTGATTAAGGATTTTTTCTTTGCTTCGTCTGTACAGTGGACAGACTTCCCAATCCAGCCTGCTATCTGGATCTTCTTAATGGTCTCCATCAAGTAGGTGCATTAATACCTTTCTAAATTTTTCAAACTAAGCTAAATTCACCTACAGATATTCCAGGATCCATAACTAATACAAAATGATATCAAATGAAGGAAAGAATGAAAGCTATGGATGTTCACATGTAATATTTAACAAGTTTCCTGGTATCCAATGATACATTTCTATTAACAGAAGCAGTTTCTGTCCAATAAGTGGAAAATCCTCTCCTATCCAAAGAACAGATTATTAGGACCTGCAGGGCAGAGAGATTATTTGGAATATATTCATGAAAAAAAGATAGATAATAAAAAAATAATAATAATTCTGATTTATTCAGGAAAAGAAAAGGTAAGCAATTGTTTGCAGTGAGCCAAAAATGATCCAGTCTTGATATTGTTTCTTTAGGAAGATGGAAAGAAGGAGCACATTGTTCAAACTTCCCCTTGCCGCTTGAAAATAGCAAGGATATTCATTATTTTATTTATTTATTTATTTATTTTATTTGAATTTATATCCCGCCCTTCTCCGAAGACTCAGGGCGGCTTACACTGTGTTAAGCAATAGTCTTCATCCATTTGTATATTATATACAAAGTCAACTTTATTGCCCCCAACAATCTGGGTCCTCATTTTACCTACCTTATAAAGGATGGAAGGCTGAGTCAACCTTGGGCCTGGTGGGATTTGAACCTGCAGTGATTGCAAGCAGCTGTGTTAATAACAGACAGACTTAGTCTGCTGAGCCACCAGAGGCCCTTTTTATTTATTTGTTTTATTTATTTGTCACAACAGTATATATAGGCATAAGCATGAAATAACTATATGATATATAAGCATAAGTATGTAATAATGATATGAAATTGTATACAATCAAAGGGAACATTAGGACAGGAACGGTAGGCACTTTTGTGCTCTTATGCACACCCCTTACAGACCTCTTAGGAATGGGGTGAGGTCAACAGTAGATAATTTCTCTTTAAAGCTTTGGGGATTTTGGGAAGAGACCACAGAGTCTGGTAGTACATTCCAGGTATTAACAACTCTGTTACTGAAGTCATATTTTCTGCAATTATAAATAAATTATAAATAAATTAGGAATAGTTATTTATAGATAGTTCAAGTTTCTGTACTGCCCTTCCCCTTCAACAAATTATTCCAAGAAGTGCTACTTCTTGGAGAATATTTGCAATTTTGTGCACTCTTTAAGTCACCTTATGCATCCAGGCTTCGTGTGTGTGTGTGTGTGTGTGTGTGTGTGTGTGTGTGTGTGTGTTTGTGTGTTCCCACCGCTCTTCAAGGGTCAGCAGGAATTGACATGCAGCCCATCTACCACGTGTGATGTCTGTCTCTAGGGGAAAATTAAGCAACTTAAGACTGAGAATAATTTATCATACATGCAACCACCCGGCCAATTCAGTAAGGAAATGGTATGAATTAAGTAGTTGCTTGACTGACTGAGGAAGGTTTTTATGCCTTTCTGCTAACAATTTGGCTAGATGTGCCCGGTTAGGGGAGGTGGAAAGGAAATATCAAAATATTTTCAACCTGGTAATTCAGAAATGCAACTTGGAAATGTATTAAAAGTTTTTTGTTTTTTTTTAAATGCTTCAAGCTGAGTTTCTTGGACCACAGAGGTAAATCCAGGTGGTTTTCTTGGAAATTTATTCATCTGTTTATTTATGTCTTTTCAGGACTCATCTGACTATCCTAAGTGATTTGCAGCAATCCCTAAAATATAGTTTAAAACATGTCTCCAGGCATAACACCAAATAAATATGGTATTTAAATGTGGTTTGTTTCTAGTGTAGGAAGTTAGCACCCACCCCTCTCCTAGGAAAACGAGATATTTTAGGAAATATTAAAAAGGGCAGAATATTTCCTCTAAAAAGGAGGCAGAAACTCAGCTCCTGCACCTTTGTCAATGGGCCATTAAGGTCTGTAACAAAGATCTACCTCCTTCAGGCAGAGCCATAGTAGGAATTGCCCAAAGCCCTTTCATTACATCATTATCCAGCAAGAGTCAACCAAGCTTGGGACTCAAAAGACAACCTACAAAGTTACCCCTGCATGGCCCCATGGGAGTCTGACAACCAATCAGAACACAAGCTCAAATTCAAAGCCCAACAGAGGGTATAAAACAGTGGTGGAATTCAATTTTTTCTTACCACTGGTTCTGTGGGTGTGGCTTGGTGGGCGTGGTGTGGTTTGGTGTGTGTGGCTTGTTGGGGATAGCAGGGGAAGGATACTGCGAAATCTCCATTCCCACCCCACACTGGGGCAAGCCAAAGGTAGTATTTGCCGTCTCTACAAACTACTCAAAATTTCCGCTACCGGTTCTCCAGAACCTGTCATAACCTGCTAAATTTCACCCCTGGTATAAAACCCAGGCACTTTCAGCACCTCTGCCCCTTTTCTGCCCAGGAGCTCAAGCCATGTGATCCTGTTCATCAATAAACTTTCTTTCCAAGCAACTTCCATGGATCCAGTGTCTTTTTCCCCACTTGGAACTGGACCCAGAAGGATATTTCTTCCAACACTAGTTCTGGAAGGGGGGGGAGCGGAAATCCTCATTTATTCAACCTTTTGGAATCAGTCTATATCAGCAGGAACACACCTGTCCTCCATAAATTTATAAAGATCATTTCCTGAAAGTATTATACAGTACTTCTTAATGGGATGTCTTAATACCTTCTTCTACTTGTTACCTTTTCATTTACAGCCCTCCATGAATTGGAGAGCAAATTTAGAAGCATGACACTTTGAATGTCCCTCGAATGGTTTACGTGCCTCAGAAACCAGGGTCTTAAATTGTGCAAAGCCTTCAATGGAATAGACAAGAATAACAGAGTTGGAAGGGACCTTGGAAGTCTTCTAGTCCAACCCCCTGCTTAGGCAGGAAACTCTACACCACTTCAAACAAATGGTTATCCGATTCTTCTTAAAAACTTCCAGTGTTGGAACATTCACAACTTCTGGAGGCAAATTGTTCCATTGATTAATTGTTCTCACTGTCAGGAAATTTCTCCTTAGTTCTAGGTTGCTTCTCTCCTTGAATAGTTTCCACCCATTGCTTCTTGTTCTACCCTCAGGTGCTTTGGAGAACAGCCCGACTCCCTCTTCTTTTGGCAGCCCCTGAGATATTGGAACACTGCTATCATATCTCCCCTAGTCCTTCTTTTCATTAAACTTGACATACCCAGTTCCAGCAACCATTCTTCATATGTTTTAGCCTCCAGTTCCTTAATCATCTTTGTTGCTCTTCTCTGTACTCTTTATAGAGTCTCCATATCTTTTTTACATCATGGCAACTAAAGCTGAATGCAGTATTCCAAGTGTGGCCTTACCAAGGCATTATAAAGTGGTATTAACACTTCTCGTGATCTTGATTCTATCCCTCTGTTTATGCAGCCTAGAACTGTGTTGGCTTTTTTCACAGCTGCTGCACACTGCTGGCTCATATTTAAATGGTTGTCCAATAGGACTCCAAGATCCCTCTCATAGTTACTACTATTGAGCAAGGTACCACCTATACTGTACCTGTGCATTTTGTTTTTCTTACCTAACTGTAGAACCTTAATTTTTTTCACCATTGAATTTCATTTTGAACTGGGGAGAGGAGACTCTTTTCTATCTTCAGAAGTTTGCCCTTCAACTTAACATGCCCTTCAGCATGTTAAATTTGAGAAGATTGGCCAGTGTGACTATATTCTTCTGACAAAGGAAAATGTCAAGTGGGAATTCTGCTTGGACATTGGCAATGTATATAAAAGAAAAGAAAAAGGAATAAATGGGAATAAAAATTAAATATAGGGCAAAACAGAATCACTTTGAAGAAACGGGATGGAAAGACAAATGACCTCTTTGAAATTTAGTTTTGAAGATGACTCTTGAGAGCAACATAGACAACCAAGGAAACGGGCAAGTGGATCATTGAACAAATCACTTGAAGCACAAATGACCAGTATCAAATTATTCTACTTTGGAATCATGATGCAAAGACCCAGCTTATGGTAGAAGACTTTAATGCTGGGAAAGGTGGAAGAAAGAGAAGAAGAGGTTGAGCTGGAACATGGAAGATCTGAAGGACCAGATTAGGGACAGAAGAGTGATGGAGAAAATCTATCCAATATGGTTAAGATTTCAACATCAATTTGATGACACATAATCAGTAAATCAAAACAGAAATCTCTTGCAACCCATACTGGCAAACTCCCCTCTCCTCCCCTCTCCTATATTTTTTTTCTCTTACTTCTTTTCTTTCTTCTTCTTTAATTCAAATTTTGTCCTTCATTTAGATCTGTTGATAAGACATCTTCAATAAAAAATATTTTATTGAATAAATATTTATTCTATTCATTTAGATCCCTCCCCTGTCCCCCCTCCCACCCCTTCTCCCCTCCCCCTTACTCCTTCCCTCCCCTCTTCCCTCCCCTGCTGTGCCCTCCCCTCCCTTCTTCTCCCCTCCCTTCCCTTCCTTTCCCTCTCATCCACTTTCCTCTCCCATCCCATCCCCTTCTCTCTTATATTTCTTTTTCTCTTTCTTATTTTCTTTCTTCTTCTTTAATTCAAATTTTGTACTTTATTTAGATCTGTTGATAAAACATCTTCAATAAAAATACTTTTTAAAAATAATAAATGCCAAATTGCCTTCAAAATCAAATATCTGACTAAAAAGCTTCCCATCAGTTAACTAAAACTCAATTTACACCGAATTAGTGATATGATTAATTTATTGATTTCAAGTTTTACCTCCTCATGGGACTACAAGTTTCTCTTATGGTCATCAGAATGGAGAATTATCCCAAGCTACAAGTAAAATTAACTTTATATAGTCTGATTAAGAAAGTTTAGAGAAAAGGCAATTTTGTAAGATAAATTCCTGGATAATTTAGCTATAAATTGCTACTAGATCTTCCTTGAGAAAACCCAAAAGACCATGGTCACTGCAGTGAAGAGCAGTGGTTGGATTCAGCTGGTTTGGGCCAGTTAGGGGTGAACCCAGGGGTGAAATGCTCCCGGTTCGGACCGGATTGTGTAATCCAGTAGCGATGGGGGTGGGTAGTTCGGAGAACTGGTAGCAAAAATCCCCACCGCCTAGCCTCACTGTTCCTCTTCTCTGTCCCTGAAGCTCTGGGTGGTGATATAGCTGCAAATGGCCTTAAATGACTGTCGCAGTGCTTCAAAGGGCCGCACTACAGCCAATCAGCACCTTAGTAGAAAGGTGCCTCTATGTTTAAAGAAAATAGACTGGTGCCTCCCAAAAACAGGCAATTAGTAGACCGGTGCTTCTATTTTTAAAGAAGGTAGATCGGTGCACTCCCAAAAAAAGGCAATTGTTAGACCGATGCCTCTATTTTTAAAGAAGGTAGACTGGTGCACTCCCAAGTTTGGTATGCGTTATTATTTTTATCATTTATTATTATTGGCCATGCCCATTCAATCACCTGACCGCCAAGCCACGCCCACCAATTAAGCCACGCCCACAGAACCGGTAGGGAAAATTTTTAGATTTTACGTCTGGGTGAACCGATAGTTAAATTGCTGACTGGCCCCTCCCCACCATGCCCCACCCCTTCCACGAGTACCCACACGCCCCATTTTGGCTCCCAGGTAAGTGCAGGGAGGCCTACTAGGCCCAAAACGGGGCCTGGGAGGGTGGCGCATCCCCCCTGCAGCCCATTTTTGCTCCCAGGGTGGTGCAGGAGACTGAGTGCTGCCTGTCACACCCCCTGGCCACGCCCACCATGGCCACGCCCACCCAGCCGGTCATAAGGGCAGAGAACCCGTTGTTAAATTATTTGAATCCCACCACTGGTGAAGAGTCATTGAAAACTTGACTCCTTTCTTGCAACTATTTTTGGAAAGCAGATCTGATAGCTATTCTTCAACTTTGGATTATATGTATATCTGTGTGTGTGTGTGTGTGTGTCTGTCTGTCTGTCTGTCTGTCTGTGTATTTGAAGCAGAACAATTTTATTGTTTGGAATTAATCATTTGGAATTCCAGCAACCTAAAGTATTGTTAATATGAAGAAAAAGGCAACACCTTTCCTCACCCCAGTTTCTAAGTAGTAAGTTTAATTCCCATAGTGTGTGTTGCCCTTCTTGAAACACAGAAGTTAATCTTACATTCAAAAAATTGATTCCCCCAGAGATATCTCCAGCAGAATATTCTTCAGCTCCTATAGAATGTATTTTTATCGGCCCTTTCAGCAGCTCTGCAGGGTAATTTCCCTCCTTCCTGGGTCATCCAGAAGGGAAAGTAAAAATCTAGCGGTGAAGATTTAACGTCCATATTGTCATCATTAGGGAGCGCACACACACACGCAAACACACACACACAAAAAACAGCCTAACAAAGTTACAATGGCATCTTTAGAAAAATACTAAGTTAATGTGTGTGTGTGTGAGAGAGAGAGAGAGGAATGCAGAGAGAGAGAGAAGGATGGATGGATTGATGAATGGATGGATGGATGGATGGATAGATAGATAGATAGATAGATAGATAGATAGATAGATAGATAGATAGGCAGGCAGGCAGGCAGGCAGGCAGGCAGACACAGATGGATGAATGGATGATGGATGGATGGATGGGTGGATGGAGGAATAGATGGATGGATGGATGGATGGAAGATAGATAGATAGATAGATAGATAGATAGATAGATAGATAGATAGATAGATGTGGAGAGAGAGAGAGAGAGAGATGAATGCAAGGAGAGAGAGAAGGATGGATGGATTGATGAATGGATGGATGGATGGATAATAGATAGATAGATAGATAGATAGATAGATAGATGGATAGATAGATAGATAGATAGATAGATAGATAGATAGATAGATAGATAGATAGATAGATAGGCAGGCAGGCAGGCAGGCAGGCAGGCAGACAGACACAGATGGATGAATGGATGATGGATGGATGGATGGGTGGATGGATGAATAGATGGATGGATGGATGGATGGAAGATAGATAGATAGATAGATAGATAGATAGATAGATAGATAGATAGATAGATGTGGAGAGAGAGAGAGAGAGAGAGATGAATGCAAGGAGAGAGAGAAGGATGGATGGATTGATGAATGGATGGATGGATGGATAATAGATAGATAGATAGATAGATAGATAGATAGATAGATAGATAGATAGATAGATAGATAGATAGGCAGGCAGGCAGGCAGACAGACAGACACGGATGGATGAATGGATGATGGATGGATGGATGGATGGATGGATGGATGGATGGATGGATGGATGGATGGATGGATAATAGATAGATAGATAGATAGATAGATAGATAGATAGATAGATAGATAGATAGATAGATGTGGAGAGAGAGAGAGAGAGAGATAGTGTGGTACATGAAGGTGTTTTCCTTTGTCTCTTAAAATACTTTGACCAGGGATCATCCAATGAAACTTATGGGAAAGAGATAAAGAAAACACATCTTCACATATCAGAGAATTAACCCAAGAAATCCATTGTTCAGCTCATGGTTGTGCCTGCTAACTTGAATGTTTCTAAAAGAGAATTGGTTGAATTCATATTCAGTATTAAGTCCGCGGTCCTTGGTTCTTGGTTGTTTTGTTTCTTTGAGCTTGGTTGTTTTGGTTGTAGACATTTCATGGCCCAACCAGGTAACATCATCAGTGCTGGAAGGCAGTGGTGTTTGCTTTCATTTTATAGGCTAGTGCCTTGCCTAATCAGCTTTGGTGAGAGTGGTCTTACTGGCTTCTTGATGTGGCTGTTGTTTATTGGTAGCTTGTGTGAGTTGGTAATTTCTTGATTCGCCAATTTGTTTGATGGCCATTGGCCATCAACAGACACATAGAGATAAACTATACCTAAGTTACATACCATTCAAAAGAGATAACCAAAAAGTCGAAAAGTAAACGAAAGACTAAAACACCCCCTATCAACAATCCATACCCAGATGGGCAGAGATTAACAAAGACTGACATTAGACCAACAATCAGGAAGCCAACAATACCTCCATCAAGGAACTGCCAAAGAAGCTAACAGTAGATAGCCCAGCCAAAGAACCACTGAGACCACTCCCACTAACCCTAACAGGGCAAGCACTAAGATTATAAATTGAGAGTAAATCCCACTCCCTACTAGCATTGATAATGTCACCTAGTTTGGTAATCAAATGTCTACAAGAAAACAACGAAGCTCAGGATGAAACAAGGACCCCACAGTTCAAACCCGAGCTACCGATATTCTCTTTTATTGGTTCTATCATGTGGTTGTGAGGCCTACTTTTTGATACATATCAATATATCAATAGATATATTTCAATATATCTATTTCAGAGAAAAAGGTGGGAGAAAAGTTGGATATTTTTATTTATTTATTTATTTATTTATTTATTTATTTATTTATTTATTTATTGATTTATTTGTCAAACACAACAGTATATATAAGCATAAGCATGAAATAACCATATGAATTGGATACAATCAAAGGGAACATTAGGAAAGAAACGGTAGGCACGCTGGTGCTCTTATGCACGCCCCTTACAGACCTCTTAGGAAAGGGGTGAGGTCAATAGTAGATAGTCTTTGGTTAAAGCTTTGGGGATTTTGGGAAGAGACCACAGAGTCAGGTAGTGCATTCCAGGCATTAACAACTCTTTTACTGAAGTCATATTTTCTGCAATCAAGATTGGAGCGGTTCACATTAAGTTTAAATCTATTGTGTGCTCGTGTATTGTTGCGATTGAAGCTAAAGTAGTCTTTGACTTTACTCTTGCTTGCCTGAAAAGAAACAGATTTAACAGATTAACAGATTTGGAAGGGACCTAAGAGGTCATCTGGTCCAACCCCATTCTGATAAATGGATTCCAATCTTTTCTTGAAAATCTCAAGTGATGAAGCTCCCACCACTTCCGAAGGCAACTTCTGTTCCATCGGTTGATTGTTCTCACTGTCAGAAAGTTCCTCCTCATTTCTAGGTGGAATCTTTCCTTGGTCAGTTTCCATCCATTATTCCTTGTCTGGCCTTCAGGTGCTTTTGAAAACAGCTTGACCCCCTCCTCTCTGTGGCAGCCCCTCAAGTATTGGAAGATAGCTATCATGTCTCCCCTGGTCCTTTTCTTCACTAGACTAGCCATGCCCAGTTCATGTAACTGTTCTTCATATGTTTTATTCTCCATTCCCCTAATCATCCTGGTTGTTCTCCTCTACACTTTTTCTAGAGTCTCAAAGTCTTTTTTATAGTGTGGTGTCCAAAACTGGATGTAGCACTCTAGGTGTGGTCTTACTAGGGCTTTATAGAGTGGTATTAGTACCTCACTTGATTTTGATTCTATCCCTGTGTTAATTCAATTTAGGATTGTGTTGGCTTTTTTAGCTGCCGCTGCACACTGCTGGCTCATATTTAGCTGATTGTCCACTAA